>NC_084558.2:37140827-37230827 GCF_033978685.3 Nerophis lumbriciformis | reverse complement strand
AGCCTCACTGATTTAACTACACAGCAAATAAAAGTCACGTTACTTAGCCACTAAACGTTATCTTACATTCAAAACTTACCGTTCTTTGTGCAACTTCAAATGCCGGACGAAGTTGGAAGTTGTTGCCTCTCCATCAGTAATTTTCGAACCGCATGTGTTGCATACTGCAAACCGTTTTGTGACCACCTCGTAATTTTTATACCCAAACAAAATTATTTTAGGTATCATTTTTTTGTTCACTGGCGTGTGGTTTGGACATGTCTTCTTCGTTGGTTGTCCTGCAATTTGATTGGATGAATGCTGTGTGATGAAAACAAAGTAGATCTAATTTGATTGGCTGTTGTACTGAGACCACACCAGCTGACACACGCAACGCTGATAGACAAGTACACAATGAAAAATACGGAGCGCTCTCGAATAACTTTTTCATCTTTGGGTTTTGGGGAAAGTAGCAAGTCATGTCAAGTCATGTCAATTCAAAAGGCTCAAGTCCAAGTGAAGTCACAAGTCATTGATGTTAAAGTCGAAGTCGAGTTGCAAGTCTTTTTACATTTTGTCAAGTCGAGTCTAAAGTCATCAAATTCATGACTCGAGTCTGACTCGAGTCCAAGTCATGTGACTCGAGTCCACACCTCTGATACATATACACATATATGTATACATATACAGTATATATATATATATATATACATATACATATATGTATACATACACACACACACACATATATATATATATATATATATATATATATATATATATATATATATATATATATATATATATATATATATACACAGGTAAAAGCCAGTAAATTAGAATATTTTGAAAAACTTGATTTATTTCAATCAATCAATCTTTATTTATATAGCCCTAAATCACAAGTGTCTCAAAGGGCTGCACAAGCCACAACGACATCCTCGGTACAAAGCCCACATACGGGCAAGGAAAAACTCACCCCAGTGGGACGTCGATTTCAGTAATTGCATTCAAAAGGTGTAACTTGTACATTATATTTATTCATTGCACACAGACTGATGCATTCAAATGTTTATTTCATTTAATTTTGAGGATTTGAAGTGGCAACAAATGAAAATCCAAAATTCCGTGTGTCACAAAATTAGAATATTACTTAAGGCTAATACAAAAAAGGGATTTTTAGAAATGTTGGCCAACTGAAAAGTATGAAAATGAAAAATATGAGCATGTACAATACTCAATACTTGGTTGGAGCTCCTTTTGCCTCAATTACTGCGTTAATGCGGCGTGGCATGGAGTCGATGAGTTTCTGGCACTGCTCAGTTGTTATGAGAGCCCAGGTTGCTCTGATAGTGGCCTTCAACTCTTCTGCGTTTTTGGGTCTGGCATTCTGCATCTTCCTTTTCACAATACCCCACAGATTTTCTATGGGGCTAAGGTCAGGGGAGTTGGCGGGCCAATTTAGAACAGAAATACCATGGTCCGTAAACCAGGCACGGGTAGATTTTGCGCTGTGTGCAGGCGCCAAGTCCTGTTGGAACTTGAAATCTCCATCTCCATAGAGCAGGTCAGCAGCAGGAAGCATGAAGTGCTCTAAAACTTGCTGGTAGACGGCTGCGTTGACCCTGGATCTCAGGAAACAGAGTGGACCGACACCAGCAGATGACATGGCACCCCAAACCATCACTGATGGTGGAAACTTTACACTAGACTTCAGGCAACGTGGATCCTGTGCCTCTCCTGTCTTCCTCCAGACTCTGGGACCTCGATTTCCAAAGGAAATGCAAAATTTGCATGGTTGGGTGATGGTTTGGGGTGCCATGTCATCTGCTGGTGTCGGTCCACTCTGTTTCCTGAGATCCAGGGTCAACGCAGCCGTCTACCAGCAAGTTTTAGAGCACTTCATGCTTCCTGCTGCTGACCTGCTCTATGGAGATGGAGATTTCAAGTTCCAACAGGACTTGGCGACTGCACACAGCGCAAAATCTACCCGTGCCTGGTTTACGGACCATGGTATTTGTGTTCTAAATTGGCCCGCCAACTCCCCTGACCTTAGCCCCATAGAAAATCTGTGGGGTATTGTGAAAAGGAAGATGCAGAATGCCAGACCCAAAAACGCAGAAGAGTTGAAGGCCACTATCAGAGCAACCTGGGCTCTCATATCACCTGAGCAGTGCCAGAAACTCATCGACTCCATGCCACTCCGCATTAACGCAGTAATTGAGGCAAAAGGAGCTCCAACCAAGTATTGAGTATTGTACATGCTCATATTTTTCATTTTCATACTTTTCAGTTGGCCAACATTTCTAAAAATCCATTTTTTGTATTAGCCTTAAGTAATATTCTAATTTTGTGACACACGGAATTTTGGATTTTCATTTGTTGCCACTTCAAATCATCAAAATTAAATGAAATAAACATTTGAATGCATCAGTCTGTGTGCAATGAATAAATATAATGTACAAGTTACACCTTTTGAATGCAATTACTGAAATAAATCAAGTTTTTCAAAATATTCTAATTTACTGGCTTTTACCTGTATACAGTGTATATATATGTATACATACATACACTTATACATACATACATACATATATATATGTATATATGTATGTATGTATGTATACATACTTGCCAACCCTCCCGGATTTTCCGGGAGACTCCCGAAATTCAGCGGCTCTCCCGAAAACCTCCCGGGACAAATTTTCTCCCGAAAATCTCCCGAAATTCAGGCGGAGCTGGAGGCCACGCCCCCTCCAGCTCCATACGGACCTGAGTGACGTGTTGACAGCCTGTTCACACGTCCGCTTTCCCACAATAGAAACAGCTAATGATGGAGGGCGAGTTCTTGGTTTCTTATGTGGGTTTATTGTTAGGCAGTTTCATTAACCTCCTCCCAGCGCGGCAACAACACACAACAACAGCAGTCAAGTTTTCGTCTACTGTAAAGCAGTTTGTCTGCGTAAACAGCAATGTTGTGACACTTTTAAACAGGACAATACTGCCATCTACTGTACATGCATATGTGACCCACCCATAATGTGTCACATTTTTGTGTTGATTTATTTATTTTATTTTGTGGTTTGAATTCGTTTTTGGAGCTGTCATTACACATTTATCAGTATTCACATTGGTCAGTAGGGGGCAGTAGGGCGTTTCTTCCCAATTGAATGCTATCACCTGCAGACCGGAAGTGTCTTGTCATTCTGATGAGAGCGACCAGTCTGTGAACAATTGAAACGTCCTGTGTGCTTTTTTCTCCTCTATAACAGGTTAGTTTAACTCACTGAATAATATCCATGTGATCTTTATAAGTTTAAGTACACATTCTGATGGTGGAGCCTAACTCTAAAGTGTTTGTGAGTTGTAGTTTGTATTTGTGAATGAATCCAGTGCACAGCTGCAGTAATCAATACAAAATGGCGACGTGAGTACGCAATGTTTGTATAAGTACTTCTGATCCTAATTCAGACTCCCAAAATAGAGCTCCCGTTTTCTTATTGATTTTATAATGTATATTTGTATAATGTGTGTGTTCTGAAATAGTGACAGAGAATAGAACAAGGATGGACAATTCAACCCTTAACTCAACAATGAGTAGAGGAGTGTTATGTGTGTGTATATGTGTAAATAAATGAACACTGAAATTCAAGTATTTCTTTTATATATATATATATATATATATATATATATATATATACAGTATATATATGTAATAAAATATATATATATATATATATATATAGCTAGAATTCACTGAAAGTCAAGTATTTCTTATATATATATATCTTAACCACGCCCCCATCCACTCCCGCCCCTCCCCGACCACGCCCCCACCCCCACCCCCACCTCCCGAAATCGGAGGTCTCATGGTTGGCAAGTATGATATATATGTATATATATATATGTATGTATGCATGTATATATATGTATGTATGTATATATATATGTATATATATATATATGTATGTATGTGTATATATATATATATATACATATACACATATATGTATACATATACAGTATATATATATATATATATATATATATATATATATATACAGTGTATATATATACATATACAGTGTATATATATACATATATGTATAAATGCAGTAGGCAATTTTTTTGTGGTTATCATTAAATCATGTTTGTCCTTCTTGTGTTGAGCTGTTTAAAAAAGCATAATGCTTAAAACACATTAATTTAAAGCAAATTAATTGTCCGTTCAAAGTTTTAAAACTTGAAAATTATCTGTCTAGGGTACCCTGAAAAATAAAATATATCTACGATTAATTGCGATTAATTTGAGTTAACTAAGAACAATGCTATTAATCGCGATTAAATATTTTAATCATTTGGCAGGCCTAATTTATACAGTTTTGAAGATAGTGTAGTGTTATAGATATTAAATATATGTGTAATGTAATTGAATAAGCATAAAATAAGCCAATAAAATTGGTATCGAAATCTTTTTTTTTTTTTTATAATTATTTATTCCACACTTTGAAGACACTAAATGGGGTAATTCATCAACAATCTCTATTATCAAAACAACACAACAGCAACGGCAAGCTCAACTGTCAAAGGGCACACACACCTTAAAGTCCCTTTTTTGCTCCCCAAAAATGTTAACAACCTTGTTGCTACACTATAAAAAAAATTGTCAAATCCTCTAGACCTTGCTTTCGACCAATGTTTGTGGCATGCAATCGACAAGAGGGGACGAAGGCAGAGACGAAGTGTAGAAGGCAGGGGAGGCAGAGAGAGGAGGGGGTGAGTTGGAGGGGCCGTGTGGCAGTGCTCGGACGGAGAGTCATTTTCTTCCATGTATTTCAGGAACCCAGACGAGGAAGACAAGCCGTGGTGTTACGTCAAAAGGCATGGCAAGCTGGAGTGGGACTATTGCAACGTGACAAAGTGTCACCAAGGTGCATTTCTCACACTACACAAGCACACAAGAGTATGCGCCCCCCCTCAAACACACACATTGTGCTCACTCTCGCCTTCCTCCGTTAGAACACTTGATACTCACCCCGCCGCCCAAAGTGAGCCGAGACTCTCCCCCGTTCTCCCAGTGCGGTATATCCCATCCTCTCAACTCTGTTGCGTCAAAAAATTGTACCTTAAGTTTTAACTGAGATTGGTATTGCTGTTTAACGGTGAAAAGAACAAAAATGTAAGCGCCCATTATTTGTGCCAATGTGAATTTCCTCCTACTGTAATTGTCTACTTGCTTACTGGTCAGAAGACACTATGAAAGAAATGTACTTTAAAATAATGACTTCCTTGTAGTGCCAGTGACAAAGTCAACTATCTACACTAGGTAGCTCATTTCGCGTGTGTGTTCTGGCAATGCTTGCTTAATGGGGACATCGCTCTGTTTACACAGTCACCTTTAGGGGACCTCTGACGGAATGGGGACAAAAAAACAGGTCCCCTAAAGGGAAACCTTTTTAAATGATAGTCAGATCCATTCTGAAGAAGTGATTTCCATCTTTCTATATATGGTAGTTGGAGTTGCAGACAACTTCATTACTGCTAAATAGCAGTTTTCAGTAATGTCACAGAAGATGTAGGATTTGCTTTAACATTTAAGTGGTGAAACTTCCTACAAACCCCGTTTCCATATGAGTTTGGAAATTGTGTTAGATGTAAATATAAACGGAATACAATGATTTGCAAATAATTTTCAACCCATATTCAGTTGAATATGCTACAAAGACAACATATTTGATGTTCAAACTGATAAACGTTTTTTTTTTTTTTGCAAATAATCATTAACTTTAGAATTTGATGCCAGCAGCATGTGACAAAGAAGTTGGGAAAGGTGGCAATAAATACTGATAAAGTTGAGGAATGCTCATCAAACACTTATTTGGAACATCCCACAGGTGTTCAGGCTAATTGGGAACAGGTGGGTGCCATTATTGGATATAAAACAGCTTCCCAAAAAATGCTCAGTCTTTCACAAGAAAGGATGGGGCGAGGTACACCCCTTTGTCCACAACTGCGTGAGCAAATAGTCAAACAATTTAAGAACAACGTTTCTCAAAGTGCAATTGCAAGAAATTTAGGGATTTCAACATCTACGGTCCATAATATCATCAAAAGGTTCAGAGAATCTGGAGAAATCACCCCACGTAAGCGGCATGGCCGGAAACCAACATTAAATGACCGTGACCTTCAATCCCTCAGACGGCACTGTATCAAAAACAATCTCAATCTCTAAAGGATATCACCACATGGGCTCAGGAACACTTCAGAAAACCACTGTCACTAAATACAGTTCGTCGCTACATATGTAAGTGCAAGTTAAAGCTCTACTATGCAAAGCGAAAGACATTTATCAACAACATCCAGAAACGCCACCGGCTTCTCTGCGCCCGAAATCATCTAAGATGGACTGATGCAAAGTGGAAGAGTGTTCTGTGGTCTGACGAGTCCACATTTCAAATTGTTTTTGGAAATATTCAACATCGTGTCATCCGGACCAAAAAGGAGCGAACCATCCAGACTGTTATCGACGCAAAGTTCAAAAGCCAGCATCTGTGATGGTATGGGGGTGCATTAGTGCCCAAGGCATCGGTAACTTACACATCTGTGAAGGCACCATTAATGCTGAAAGGTACATACAGGTTTTGGAACAACATATGCTGCCATCGAAGCGCCTGCTTATTTCAGCAAGACAATGCCAAGCTGCATTCAGCACGTGTTACAACAGCGTGGCTTCGTAAAAAAAGAGTGCGGGTACTTTCCTGGTCCGCCTGCAGTCCAGACCTGTCTCCCATCGAAAATGTGTGGCGCATTATGAAGCGTAAAATACGACAGCGGAGACCCCGGACTGTTGAACGACTAAAGCTCTACATAAAACAAGAATGGGAAAGAATTCCATTTTCATAGCTTCAACAATTAGTTTCCTCAGTTCCCAATCGTTTATTGAGTGTTGTTAAAAGAAAAGGTGATGTAGCACAGAGGTGAACATGCCCCCTACTTTGGCACGTGTTGCAGCCGTGAAATTCTAAGTTAATTATTATTTGCAAAAAAAAAAAAAAGTTTATGAGTTTAAACATCAAATATGTTGTCTTTGTAGTGCATTCAACTGAATATGGGTTGAAAAGGATTTGCAAATCATTGTATTCCGTTTATATTTACATCTAACACAATTTCCCAACTCATATGGAAACTGGGTTTGTATAAGAGGACAGCTGTTGTGCTGTATTCTGAGGATCATGTCATATTTAATTTGAACTTTTTTTTGTTTTTTAAATGGTCCTCCTCAGTAGTCACGTACAAATTTGTGTGAATTATGCAAAATTATTTAAATTCGGTCCCCATGAACCATATTAACTCTTTTTCCCCAGGGTCCCCAGTAAGAATGATCAGCACATTACTTCATCAATCCAGAGATTTTAAAGACGTGTATGAGCTAACTGGGCAGTGGCCATTTTACATCATTTTTTTATGCCTCCACAACCTGTAGAAAGGGTGGTCCCCACAAGTGATGATCAAAAATGTGGTCCCCATTCCAAATGATAACCAGTGTGTGTGTGTGTGTGTGTGTGTGTGTGTGTGTGTGTGTGTGTGTGCTCGCCTAGCCCCCACAGGGTGCTACGAAGGCAAAGGGCATTCCTATCAAGGCGTCGTCAGTACCACCGAGCGAGGGGAGGACTGCCTTAACTGGTATTCCGTCCACATTTCGCTCCAGCAAGAAAGAGGTTTCCACACCTACTACAACTCCAGCATCCTGGACGACCTTAACCACTGCAGGTAGTTGACTCCCACGCAACAGGGCGCCACACATTAGAGAAAGTCGGAAAAGAGAAAATACCATTCCAGTCATGTGCAGGTCTACAATCTTAAGGCCCTTTGACAGCTCAACCCTGAATGGAAGAGTCTAGTCTCTGTCTCTTTCTCTCTGTCTCTCTCTCACCTACCATCAAAATTCTGCACTTTGAATGGTGGTAAATTAGCAAATACTTTTCCATGGTTCGTTATCAGTCAAGTGTTGTATATAATGTATTGGCAGGAAAATGCTTAAAAATATTCAATATTCTAATATGGATGCATGTCTTTTGAAGTTGTGAGTCCTTCCAGAAAACGGGTGTCCAAACGTTTTGACTTGGGGGCCGCATTTGGCTAAAAAAATGTGTCTGAGGGCTAAAAGCCAACTGCATGTAAAGTAACAATATATATATACAGTACACACATAGCCTATACATATACTGTATACATGTACATACTGTATATATATATACTGTATATATGGTCATGGTTTCTGTGGTTTATCCGTTATACAGTGCTCAATACCAGGGTAGAGCGAAATAAACGTTAGGTCAGGAAAAAACACAGAGGCTATTTCATCCCTACAAGCCTGTTTCTCAGGTTTCTGTGCTCTTCTTTGGCCAATAAAATCCCCTGAAGAGCAGAGAAACCTGCGAAGCAGGCTTGTAGGGATGAAATAGCCTATGTATTTTTTCCTGACCTAACGTATATATGTATGTATATAGGCCCTGCGATGAGCTGGCGACTTGTCCAGGGTGTACACCGCCTTCCGCCCGATTGTAGCTGAGATAGGCTCCAGCGCCCCCCGCGACCCCGAAGGGAATAAGCGGTAGGAAATGGATGGATGTATATATGTATGTATGTATGTATGTATATATGTATATGTATGTATGCATGTGTGTATATATATATATATATATATATATATATATATATATATATATATATATATATATATATATATATATAGCAATATGAATACCACTAACTTATACAACATGTAATGTACAGAATATCAGAAGCATTTATTCAGGTAGAAATATCACAGTTTCAGCCGGGATAGGCTCCAGCCCCCCGTGACCACAAAAAGGACACGCGGTAGAAAATGGATGGATGGATGTTATAAAAACATCTTTGACAATGAAAGCATGATCATAACAATCAACATGTTGTGTTATTTATGCGTGTAACTGTTATCCACTACTCAGTGGCCTAGTGGTTAGAGTGTCCGCCCTGAGATCGGTAGGTTGTGAATTCAAATCCCGGCCGAGTCATACCAAAGACTATAAAAATGGGACCCATTACCTCCCTGCTTGGCACTCAGCATCAAGGGTTGGAATTGGGGGTTAAATCACCAAAAATGATTCCCGGGCGCGGCCACCGCTGCTGCCCACTGCTCCCCTCACCTCCCAGGGGGTGATCAAGGGTGATGGGTCAAATGCAGAGAATAATCTCGCCACACCTAGTGTGTGTGTGTGACAATCATTGGTACTTTAACTTTAACTTTAACTTAAGTGTAGCTCCTTCTCTGCATGCAAGTGCTCCTAAAGCAGGAGTAGAAACTGTGTATTTCTACAAAACACAAAACTTGGCCAGACACCAACATGCAGTAGGCAATTTTTTTGTGGTTGTCATTAAATCATGTTTGTCCTTCTTGTGTTGAGCTGTTTAAAAAAGCATAATGCTTAAAACACATTAATTTAAAGCAAATTAATTGTCCGTTCAAAGTTTTAAAACTTGAAAATTATCTGTCTAGGGTACCCTGAAAAATAAAATATATCTACGATTAATTGCGATTAATTTGAGTTAACTAAGAACAATGCTATTAATCGCGATTAAATATTTTAATCATTTGGCAGGCCTAATTTATACAGTTTTGAAGATAGTGTAGTGTTATAGATATTAAATATATGTGTAATGTAATTGAATAAGCATAAAATAAGCCAATAAAATTGGTATCGAAATCTTTTTTTTATTTTTATAATTATTTATTCCATATTTTCGTCAAAAAAAACACACTTTGAAGACACTAAATGGGGTAATTCATCAACAATCTCTATTATCAAAACAACACAACAGCAACGGCAAGCTCAACTGTCAAAGGGCACACACACCATAAAGTCCCTTTTTTGCTCCCCAAAAATGTTAACAACCTTGTTGCTACACTATAAAAAAAATTGTCAAATCCTCTAGACCTTACTTTGGACCAATGTTTGTGGCATGCAATCGACAAGAGGGGACGAAGGCAGAGACGAAGTGTAGAAGGCAGGGGAGGCAGAGAGAGTAGGGGGCGAGTTGGAGGGGCCATGTGGCAGTGCTCGGACGGAGAGTCCTTTTCTTCCATGTATTTCAGGAACCCAGACAAGGAAGACGAGCCGTGGTGTTACGTCAAAAGGAATGGCCAGCTGGATTGGGGCTATTGCTACGTGAAGAAGTGTCACCAAGGTGCATTTCTCACACTACATAAGCACACAAGAGTATGCGCCCCCCCTCAAACACACACATTGTGCTAACTCTCGCCTTCCTCCGTTAGAACACTTGATACTCACCCCGCCGCCCAAAGTGAGCCGAGACTCTCCCCCGTTCTCCCAGTGCGGTGTATCCCATCCTCTTACCCTGCCCAGGATCTACGGCGGGAGCAAGGCCGCGCCTAGCGCCCACCCGTGGCAGGCGTCGGTGCAAGCTCGACGTGATAACTCACAGCAAGACTTTCGTCATCGTTGCGGTGGTAGCCTCATCGCCTCCTGCTGGGTCCTCACAGCTGCCCACTGCATGTAGGTACTACTCAACACACTTAATTAATGTCATATTCACTTTTCTTTGTAATGTTACCATGCGACCACTTTCAAACATGTATTTGGTGTTTTCTCTCAATTACACTGGGTCAAATATTTGTAACCCCTGCAGGCAAAAATTATGAAATCACAAAACTTGGAGGATGACCATTCAGTTGTTTATTTGGTAACACTTTAGTATGGGGAGCATATTGTACAGTAAGTAACAAAGACTTAATTTAGAGTAATTTGGACACTCTGGGAACATATGAGGGTTAGGGTTAGGGTTACTGGTAGAGATGTCCGATAATATCGGCCTGCCGATATTATCGGCCTATAAATGCGTTAAAATGTAATATTGGAAATTATCGGTATCGTTTTTTTTTATTATCGGTATGTTTTTTGTTTTTGTTTTTTAATTAAATCAACATAAAAAACACAAGATACACTTACAATTAATGCACCAACCCAAAAAACCTTCCTCCCCCATTTACACTCATTCACACAAAAGGGTTGTTTCTTTCTGTTATTAATATTCTGGTTCCTACATTATATATCAATATATATCAATACCGTCTGCAAGGGATACAGTCCGTAGGCACACATGATTGTGCGTGCTGCTGGTCCACTCATAGTACTAACCTTTAACAGTTAATTTTACTCATTTTCATTAATTACTAGTTTCTATGTAACTGTTTTTATATTGTTTTACTTTCTTTTTTTATTCAAGAAAATATTTTTAATTTATTTATCTTATTTTATTAATTTTTTTAAAAGTACCTTATCTTCACCATACCTGGTTGTCCAAATTAGGCACAATAATGTGTTAATTCCACGACTGCATATATCTGTTGATATCGGTATCGGTTGATATCGGTATTGGTAATTAAAGAGTTGGACAATATCGGAATATCGGATATCGGCAAAAAGCCATTATCGGACATCCCTACTTTAAAATAATGACTTCCTTGTAGTGCCAGTGGCAAAGTCAACTCTTATCTACACGAGGTAGCTCATTTCGTGGGTATTTAACTCGAAAATTGTTTATTACTGATGCGAATGTTCAGTGGCGTTAGGTCAGGGCTATTGAACTACATAATGAAGAAGGCTGAGTTTGAAGAGCCCAGGGGCTCAGGGATCGGACATTAAAATGTGGATGTTTTGTCAGAAAGTGCCTCCGCGGGTTATATTTCTTTGAGACTGCGTTTGTCTGATTACAAAGTAAACACATCGGCTTTCACACTGCATTGTCAATAAATTCATTATTCTGCCGTCGCTACTCATTTCCAGCGCGTGCAGCTAGTTAACAGTATGAGGGGAAAAAAAGGTTCTAGTTTTTGTTGAGGATTGCTGTTGCTTCATTTGAATGATTTTTCTTCCTTAGATTTATTTCTTTACAATTCTTCCCCCATTTAGGTTTGTAAGACTGAAAATATAAACATAAGTGAACACCAAAGTATAACTTGCTAAGTATCAAAATGAGATGCAATTTTTCATTAAATAACCTGCTGTTCTAAATAAATCCACTAGATGTCGCAATAGCAATTCTGTTAGGCAAGCAAACGGTTAATGGGTAGATTGCACATGCTAAGTGTCTCTTTTCCGGATGTCTGTGAGTGACCCAAAACAACAGAGGAAGACAACGAATGGTGTCAGTGTCATGAAGGCAATTTTGTCGCAGCGAAGAGTTCCCTTCTAATTTTTGTTTAAAGGCCTACTGAAACCCACTACTACCGACCACGCAGTCTGATAGTTTATATATCAATGATGAAATCTTAACATTGCAACACATGCCAATACGGCCGGGTTAGCTTACTAAAGTGCAATTTTAAATTTTGCGCGAAATATCCTGCTGAAAACGTCTCGGTATGATGACGCCGGCACGTGACGTCACGGATTGTAGAGGACATTTTGGGACAGCATGGTGGCCAGCTGTTAAGTCGTCTGTTTTCATCGCAAAATTTCACAGTATTCTGGACATCTGTGTTGGTGAATCTTTTGCAATTTGTTCAATGAACAATGGAGACAGCAAAGAAGAAAGCTGTAGGTGGGAAGCGGTGTATTGCGGGCGGCTGCAGCAACACAAACACAGCCGGTGTTTCATTGTTTACATTCCCGGAAGATGACAGTCAAGCTTTACCATTGGCCTGTGGAGAACTGGTACAACAGAGACTCTTACCAGGAGGACTTCGAGTTGGATGCGCAGACGCGGTACCGTGAGTACGCATGCAGCTGCGGCTTCCAAACATTTGATCGCTTGCCCGTACGTGCGTGCCGCTATGTGCATGTCACGTACGTAACTTTGGGGACTTTGGGGAAATATATGTGCTGTTTGAACTTTGGGGAGGTGAACGGTACTTTGGGCTGTGGGATTGAGTGTGTTGTGCAGGTGTTTGAGTTGTATTGGCGGGTTATATGGACGGGAGGGGGGAGGTGTTTGTTATGTGGGATTAATTTGTGGCATATTAAATATAAGCCTGGTTGTGTTGTGGCTAATATATAGGGTATATATATGTCTTGTGTTTATTTACTGTTTTAGTCATTCTCAGCTGAATATCAGGTCCCACCCGCCTCTCACAGCATCTTCCCTATCTGAATCGCTCCCACTGCCCTCTAGTCCTTCACTCTCACTTTCCTCATCCACGAATCTTTCATCCTCGCTCAAATTAATGGGGAAATCGTCGCTTTCTCGGTCCGAATCGCTCTCGCTGCTGGTGGCTATGATTGTAAACAATGTGCGGATGTGAGGAGCTCCACAACCTGTGACGTCACGCTACTCGTCTACTACTTCCGGTACAGGCAAGGCTTTTTTATCAGCGACCAAAAGTTGCGAACTTTATCGGCGATGTTCTTTACTAAATCCTTTCAGCAAAAATATGGCAATATCCCGAAATGATCAAGTATGACACATAGAATGGACCTGCTATCCCAGTTTAAATAAGAAAATCGCATTTCAGTAGGCCTTTAATGTCCAGAGACATGGAAAGTGACACATTTTATTGGTTCTCTGTAGATCAGGCAAACTTCGCTTCTCTTCGTCTGTTAAGATTACTTAACAGGTCTATCCGTCCCAACCCCCCACCCCACCATCACCCTGTAGCGCCCCTGGTAAACTCTGATTCTAATCTTGCAAATTTCTATTCCACACTTTGTGAGGCAGCACCCCCTGGTGGTGAGATGCGATGACTGCGGCAGCCAACCTTTTTCTCCCATACTGTATGAACCACATGTCACCCTTTTTTGACTTGGAGGTAACCTTTTTTTTTTTTTTTTTAAGAAACAATCAGTTTGAATACCAAGTGCAGCTGGGAGGGGTCAAATTGTCCGAAGCGGAGGACAAAGGCCAGATCATCCCTGTGATAAAGACCATAGTCTATAATGGCTACAGGAGTACCGCTGAGGCTCTTTACAGTGACATAGGTAAGTAAAGGTGCAGCACACCACGCAGGGTTTTTGATCTGCTAAAAACCGTGCTTCTCAGGTGCAAAATTGGTGCAATTTGGGAGTAATAAAACAACTTGAAACTTCAGCTGCTCAACAAGCAAGGAAAATGGGTTTTATTACACGTTTGACTTAGTTGCTCTTCCTGTGTGTGTAGCTCTGCTTCGCCTCAAGTTCATGGACAGAGATCAGTGTGCCAAGGAAACAAGAGTTGTCCGCACCGTCTGTCTACCCAATCAGAATTTCCCTACCGGAAAGAAGTGCGTCGTTTCGGGATGGGGACGGAACGAAGACGGTAATAAGGTCGTTTCACACATTTCATTCAAATTGTCAAGTGGATGGACGAATGACCGTGTTTGTTCCCCGCCGTCAGCGCCGTACAGCAACCACTTGTTGGATGTTGTCGTTTCTCTAATCTCCCAGCAAAGCTGCAGAGATCCTGCAGTGTACGGAAACTTGTTGGACAGCACCATGTTGTGTGCCGGCGACCTCCACGGCGGCAAAGACTCCAGTGAAGTATGGTTTTATTGTCTTTTTTTTTTTACGCTAGTAGGACTCTCTATATCTGTCTCTAGGTAATGCTGCAAACCTTTATGAAAAACCCACTTGTCTAACCTATTGGTACGTGATTATGTATATTTGGGATCTGCGTTAGTCCCGAAAATTTGGAATCAAACCGGGGAGTCATTTCGGAGATATTTATAAAATAATCTTGCCTTACTTCATACTTCCACCAAACGATCCGTTTGGAAATCGCTCTAAACTTGTGACGTTTTCTGACCTTTGGCGCCAGCGTATCATCAATATATAGTCGAGATTTACCTGAACATCTTTGCGGTAGTAAGCCATTTTTAATTAATGCAGGAGCGGTTGTAGTCCACAACATTTCCACAATGAAACCCAACAAAAGTGTTGGTTGCTGTAACCAGTTCAGGTCACTACATTAACTTTTTAGCCTCATCTGAAGTTTGATTTGTATTTTTATTAAAGGGGAACATTATCACAATTTCAGAAGGGTTAAAACCATTAAAAATCAGTTCCCAGTGGCTTATTTTATTTTTCAAAGTTTTTTTCAAAATTTTACCCATCACGCAATATCCCTAAAAAAAGCTTCAAAGTGCCTGATTTTATCTATCGTTATATACACCCGTCCATTTTCCTGTGACGTCACATAGTGATGCCAACACAAACAAACATGGCACATAGAACAGCAAGCTATAGCGACATTAGCTCGGATTCAGACTCGGATTTCAGCAGCTTAAGCGATTCAACAGATTACGCATGTATTGAAACGGATGGTTGTAGTGTGGAGGCAGGTAGCGAAAACGAAATTGAAGAAGAAACTGAAGCTATTGAGCCATATCGGTTTGAACCGTATGCAAGCGAAACCGACGAAAACGACACGACAGCCTACGCGACACGGGAGAAAGCGAGGACGAATTCGGCGATCGCCTTCTAACCAACGATTGGTATGTGTTTGTTTGGCATTAAAGGAAACTAACAACTATGAACTAGGTTTACAGCATATGAAATACATTTGGCAACAACATGCACTTTGAGAGTGCAGACAGCCCAATTTTCATCAATTAATATATTCTGTAGACATACCCTCATCTGCTCTCTTTTCCTGAAAGCTGATCTGTCCAGTTTTGGAGTTGATGTCAGCAGGCCAGGGAAGCTAGGGTCGATATTCTTCTCTTGATCATCTTCGGTGGCATAAGGGACGGTGTGAGCCAAGACATCCAGGGGGTTTAGCTCGCTCGTCTGCGGGAACAAACTGCCGCCATTGCTTGCCGTGCTACCGAGGTCCTTTGTCCCTGAATTGCTCACACACTCCGGCAGATTCAATGGGGGTCTGGCGGCAGATTTCTTTGACTTTATCGTTGGAAATGCATCTGCTTTGAGTGTCGCAGGATATCCACACATTCTTGCCATCTCTGTCATAGCATCGCTTTCGTCGGTAAAGTGTGCGGAACAAACGTCCAATTTCTTGCCACTTTCGCATCTTTGGGCCACTGGTGCAACTTGAATCCGTCCCTGTTCATGTTGTTACACCCTCCGACAACACACCGACGAGGCATGATGTCTTCAAGGTACGGAAAAAACGGAAAATAACAGAGCTGATTTGACTCGGTGTTTGAGAAAATGGCGGATTGCTTCCCGATGTGACGTCACGTTGTGACGTCATCGCTCCGAGAGCGAATAATAGAAAGGCGTTTAATTCGCCAAAATTCACCCATTTAGTGTTCGGAAATCGGTTAAAAAAATATATGGTCTTTTTTCTGCAACATCAAGGTATATATTGACGCTTACATAGGTCTGGTGATAATGTTCCCCTTTAAGGATCCCCATTCGCTGGTTGCCACAACAACCCACTAGTCTTCCTGGGGTCCACAAACTCAATACAATTACAAGTAAAAACATATAATTATAACTACACAAATACAGAAACAAATAAAAGCATCAATAAGAAAACAAGCAAACAATTTATAGTCACAGAATAATAATTACCATATAAATATAACTACACAATACGAAACCAAATAAAAATCATCAATAACCAAACTAATTTACAGACTCAGATAAATATTACTTTCCTTTTAAAAACCTGTTTACTTTCAATGCCGTTAAGTTAAAAAGTGCCTTACTTTTAACTTTTATGATTCATGGCAATGCGCATTCAACTGTGAAGACGTTGCTTTGAGTGAGTGCAAAGAGTTCTGCTTCACCCAAAAAGATGGATTTTCCAAAATCTTTTAATGGCCTACTATTTATGGCAATGGAGGAAACAATGAAACAGTAAGTAAAACAATAGTTTAAAGATGTGTGAATGATACGTTGGCAACAGTGGCTCGATTTGTTTTGTAACTAGCTTAGCCTTCTACCGTAAGACAACAGCATCACCGTTCTCCGACAAAATAATGATTTTCCAAAAAACTACTTTTAATTGATCGATAGATAGCTAGATAAACCTTTATTGTCTATTACAAAACAGAAATTCATCTTTGACAGGCTCTAAGACAAGGTTACAGGACAGGACAATACAAGATAAAAATAAAATAAAAACATAGACACAAAACTAGAGATGTCTGATAATATCGGACTGCCGATATTATCGGCCGATAAATGCTTTAAAATGTAATATCGGAAATTATCGGTATCGGTTTCAAAAAGTAAAATTTATGACTTTTTAAAACGCCGCTGTACGGAGTGGTACACGGACATAGGGAGAAGTACAGAGCAGTTGCGTCTCCCAGTCATACTTGCCAACCCTCCCGATTTTCCTGGGAGACTGCCGAATTTCAGTGCCCCTCCCGAAAATCTCCCGGGGCAACCATTCTCCCGAATTTCTCCCGATTTCCACCCAGACAACAATATTGGGGGCGTGCCTTAAAGGCACTGCCTTTGTGTGTCGGCCCAATCACATAACATCTACGGATTTTCACACACACAAGTGAATGCCAAGCATACTTGGTCAACATCCATACAGGTCACACTGAGGGTGGCCGTATAAACAACTTTAACACTGTTACAAATATGTGCCACACTGGGAACTCACACCAAACAAGAATGACAAACACATTTCGGGAGAACATCCGCACCGTAACAAGACAGAACAAATACCCAGAACCCCTTGCAGCACTAACTCTTCCGGGACGCTACAATATACACCCCCTGAAATGAACAGCTGGGCAAGTTCTCCATCAAACACGCCAGATTCCCTCTCCTCATTTTCAAAGTCAGTCTCATTGCCGTGGGGCTCTCTTGCCCCGCTGTGCGAATCGATTCGCTACCGGGCTGGTCCCCTTCTTCTCCACAGTATGCTTCACCGGGTTGTCGAAAGTGAGCGGCACCTCGTCCATGTTGGTGATGTGTGTCATGTTCAAACATTGATGACATCTATTAAACGAGACAAGAAGCAAAGAATCAAACAGAGACAGAATTCAAGTTGGCTCAGTGAGGAGAGACGCCTGGACACGGTACCCTTGCACAGTGTCCCAGCACGCTCTGGCGAAAGATTGTACGCCTCCTTCTTTTATTTGGACTTTCCCTGACCACATGGCAACGGCTGTTTCGAAGGGACGTGGGTTGTAAACAGCGTTGCCTTTGGTTACAGAACAGTTCAAAAGAAAAGGTCGTAAAACAGTTCACAGAAAAGGTCGTAAAACAGTTCAAACAAGCGGTGCCTGAAGGGGGGTCAGGCCCTGCTTCCTTTCCGCTTTGTAGTTCTTGGGTCAGACAATATCTTTCTGTTGATTACAATACACGAAAGAAACGCACTGCTTTCATGTTGCTTCCCCCCCTAAACAGTGGAGTTTTACAAGCCTTCTTCTTGGTAGGTTCAAAGACAGCTTTCGTCTTCTCGCCGGGAACTCATTTCAACACAAAGTATTGTGATAACTTAGATACAATTATTCTAACAATGTGTTTGTGGGCAATTTTTTTTTATTTACAACGCACATAGCAGCACTATATGCTCACTGGGGGCGTGCCTTCAGCGTCCTCTCTCACCTGGAACCTTCACCCTTTAACGTCCGCATGCTGTCCCCAGTCACGTCCGCTTTTCCTCCATGTAAACAGCGTGCTGGCCCAGTCACATAACATCTACGGCTTTTGGAATTCTGTGCACACACAACCTACAAACCCCTTTTCCATATGAGTTGGGAAATTGTGTTAGATGTAAATCTAAACGGAATGCAATGATTTACAAATCCTTTTCAACCCATTTTCAATTGAATGCTCTACAAAGACAACATATTTGATGTTCAAACTGATAAACATTTTTTTTTTTTTGCAAATAATCATTAACTTTAGAATTTGATGCCAGCAACACGTGACAAAGAAGTTGGGAAAGGTGTCAATAAATACTGATAAAGTTGAGGAATGCTCATCAAACACTTATTTGGAACATCCCACAGGTGAACAGGCAAATTGGGAACAGGTGGGTGCCATGATTGGGTATAAAAGTAGATTCCATGAAATGCTCAGTCATTCACAAACAAGGATGGGGCGAGGGTCACCACTTTGTCAACAAATGCGTGAGCAAATTGTTGAACAGTTTAAGAAAAACCTTTCTCAACCAGCTATTGCAAGGAATTTAGGGATTTCACCATCCACGGTCCGTAATATCATCAAAGGGTTCAGAGAATCTGGAGAAATCACTGCACGTAAGCAGCTAAGCCCGTGACCTTCTATCCCTCAGGCTGTACTGCTTCAACAAGCGACATCGGTGTGTAAAGGATATCACCACATGGGCTCAGGAACACTTCAGAAATTCACTGTCAGTAACTACAGTTGGTCGCTACATCTGTACGTGCAAGTTAAAACTCTCCTATGCAAAGCAAAAACCGTTTATCAACAACACCCAGAAACGGCGTCGGCTTCGCTGGGCCTGAGCTCATCTAAGATGGACTGATACAAAGTGGAAAAGTGTTCTGTGGTCTGACGAGTCCACATTTCAAATTGTTTTTGGAAACTGTGGACGTCGTGTCCTCCGGACCAAAGAGGAAAAGAACCATCCGGATTGTTATAGGCGCAAAGTGTAAAAGGCAGCATCTGTGATGGTGTGGGGGTGTATTAGTGCCCAAGGCATGGGTAACTTACACATCTGTGAAGGCGCCATTAATGCTGAAAGGTACATACAGGTTTTGGAGCAACATATGTTGCCATCCAAGCAACGTTACCATGGACGCCCCTGCTTATTTCAGCAAGACAATGCAAAGCCACGTGTTACATCAACATGGCTTCATAGTAAAAGAGTGCGGGTACTAGACTGGCCTGCCTGTAGTCCAGACCTGTCTCCCATTGAAAATGTGTGGCGCATTATGAAGCCTAAAATACCACAACGGAGACCCCCGGACTGTTGAACAACTTAAGCTGTACATCAAGCAAGAATGGGAAAGAATTCCACCTGAGAAGCTTAAAAAATGTGTCTCCTCAGTTCCCAAACATTTACTGAGTGTTGTTAAAAGGAAAGGCCATGTAATACAGTGATGAACATGCCCTTTCCCAACTACTTTGGCACGTGTTGCAGCCATGAAATTCTAAGTTAATGATTATTTGCAAAAAAAAAAAGTTTATGAGTTTGAACATCAAATATCTTGTTTTTGTAGTGCATTCAATTGAATATGGGTTGAAAAGGATTTGCAAATCATTGTATTCCGTTTATATTTACATCTAACACAATTTACCAACTCATATGGAAACGGGGTTTGTATCTGGATTCGATAAGAGATTCGATAAGGAATCGACATCGATAATTTCTTAACGAACATCATCCCTAGCCGTGGGGGGACGAAAGCCCAGTCGGTGGGAGTGGGAGTGGGCGTGGTAAGGATGGCTTAAATTGCATCCAACAACTCCGCCTCTCAAAACAAAGTGTTTTTGAAGGCAGCCAAAAAGTAGTCTTAACAGCGAAATCTATGCAACATTTTGACAAAAGAACCATCATCACATGTTATGTGTTTAAAAAATTGAAAACAAAAACCTTTAAAACATTCTGCATCGTAGCCAAAATAGCTATTTGTGTCCTCCTGTCCCACGTTTTTGTATGTGACATGTGGCTTGTATTATGTTTCCTAAGGGCATGCTTTGAGCGTCCTTTTCTGTTTTTTCTACGGACTGTGTAGGGTGACTCAGGTGGTCCGCTGGTGTGCCAACACGACGGCGTGCACTACCTTGCAGGTGTGGTGAGCTGGGGCCATGGCTACGCGCATTCCCACAAGCCTGGTGTGTACGTCAACGTTTATTCATTTGTCGACTGGATTAAGCAGCACATTGACACCCCCTACACTACAACCTGACCAGGGTTCGGAATTATAAATAATGACATGAATTTTTGGCAAATCTGAATTAAAACAAAAAAAAAGGTACACATGTTTATCACTGAATGTGCTATTTTTTTTAAACAAATGGTCAAGAGTGTAAAAAACACATGGGGAAAAAAATCTACACCCAAGTGGGCCGGACTGGTAAAAAAATCACGGCACGATAACTTAAAAATAAAGACAACTCCAGATTGTTTTCTTTGTTTAAAAATAGAACAAGCACATTCTGAAATTGTACAAATCATAATGTTGTTGTTTTTTTTACACTTACATGTGGCGGTTAATAGTATTCTATCTTTATTTGTCGGTATTTATATTTTCTGAATAGATTATGTGATAATGTTCATCAGTCAACTCATTGGTAGAGATGTCCGATAATTATCGGCCCATAAATGCGTTAAAATGTAATATTGGAAATTATCGGTATCGTTTTTTTTATCGGTATCGTTTTTTTGTTGTTGTTTTTTTTTTTTTTTTTTTATTAAATCAACATAAAAAACACAAGATACACTTAAAATTAGTACACCAACCCAAAAAACCTCCCTCCCCCATTTACACTCATTCACACTCATTCACACAAAAGGGTTGTTTCTTTCTGTTATTAATATTCTGGTTCCTACATTATATATCAATATATATCAATGCAGTCTGCGAGGGATACAGTCCGTAAGCACACATGATTGTGCGTGCTTCTGGTCCACTAATAGTACTAACCTTTAACAGTTAATTTTACTCATTTTCATTAATTACTAGTTTCTATGTAACTGTTTTTATATTGTTTTACTTTCTTTTTTATTCAAGAAAATGTTTTAAATTTATTTATCTTATTTTATTTTATTTTATTTTTTTAAAAGTACCTTATCTTCACCATACCTGGTTGTCCAAATTAGGCATAATAATGTGTTAAATACACGACTGTATATATCGGTTGCTATCGGTATCGGTAATTAAAGAGTTGGACAATATCGGGATATCGGATATCGGCAAAAAGCCATTATCGGACATCCCTACTTACATGTGGCGGTTAATAGTATTCTATCTTTATTTGTCGGTATTTATATTTTCTGAATAAATTATGTGATAATGTTCATCAGTCAACTAATTGGTGTTAAAAAGAACATTTTTGTTTTATCAAAATCTAATTTCAGTGTTATTTATGTAGTTTAATAATTTTCCTCGACAGATGTACTAACATCATGTGGTTTATTTTGTACATATGTAGCATCATCTACAAAGATACAAAGAATTGCTATTGCGACATCTAGTGGACACATTTAGAACAGTACTTTCAATCATTCAAAAATGTCAGGTTAATTTTTATACTAACTCCTCCCGCGAGCCGGATAAAACCTGTTCGCGGGCCTGATCCGGCCCTCGGGCCGTACGTTTGACACCCCTGGTCAAGACGCAATATTTGTGTACTGAGGAGCCAGGACAACACTTTTGCAGTTAGGCTAGTTAAAGTTAAAGTAGCAATGATTGTCACACACACACTAGGTGTGGCGAAATTATTCTCTGCATTTGACCCATCCCCCTTGATCACCCCCTGGGAGATGAGGGGAGCAGTGAGCAGCAGCAGTGGCCGCGCCCGGGAATCAATTTTGGTGATTTAACCCCCAATTCCAACCCTTGATGCTGAGTGCCAAGCAGGGAGGTAATGGGTCCCATTTTTTATAGTCTTTGGTGCTATGTCTCACAAAGTTTCTATTGTTATTGTCACATAAATAAAAAGGAGGGAAAGCCAAATAAAGAGCAAATAGAACTCTTTAGTCTAGGACTATTCAGAGTGAAAGTGGAAAGAAGACGAAAATGGATACATTTGGAAGAAAACATTTATTGCAGCAGCAAGATCCAGGGTTTACTCTGAGCCCAGCTTTGAGTTTTAGCATCACAAACTCCCAAAGCTGAACCTGCCAGACTAAAGAGTTGATGACATCATCAAAGCCTGCTAAGAAAACATGGACATTATTGCCTGTACTTTTTGTTTACAGCAACTATATGAATTTGAAAAACTCCCTTCATATTCGATCCAGTTCTGAATAACACAAAATCCAAAATGCCAACTTAACTTTATTCTCTCTTTCTCTCTCTCTCTCATGATTAAAATCCATCCATGCATCCATTTTCTATACTGCTTATCCTCACTGGGGTCGTGGGTACGCTGGAGCCTATCCCAGCTGACTTCGGGTGAGAGGCGCGGTACACCCTAGACTGGTCGCCCTGCAAATTTGATTTATATTACCTAAAGTTCCGATCGATTCCATTTCCCCACTATGAAACTTTTCAAGTCAACACAGTGGCCATTTTGTATTAGCTGACAGCTACCAAAAAAAAAAAAAGGCACTGTGTTGTAAAAAGCTTTTTTTAACATATATTTTTATTTTTTCTATTTTACATACAATACAGAGAAGTAATTCACTTAAGAGTGGCTGTCTGACTTTTCAGACTGTGTTCCTATCGACCTTCCCTGGGGCGGAAATTGAAGCTAAAATATGCCAAACATTTTTAGGGGGTCAGGAGGGACTAGTTACATTTAATTCAAATACTATTTATTATTTAAAGCGAGGTAAAAAATATTTCCTTTGACTTTTTCTCAATATTTTATTACTATAAAGCATTACAATAATTTACTAGTAAATCATTATTTTATATATCTTTTTAATGTTATATTTATTTCATATTAATATATTTTTAAATATATATAATTTAAAACAGTTATCCATTTAGTTTAATTTACTGTTACTGTTTTTTTTAAATGGAGTTACTCTCGAATAAAAAAATGTTCCCTTTCCTTTCAAGATCAGTTTTTGTGCTATTATAAGTAATCACAAAAGTTGTATTTTTGTTATAAGAGTTTTAGAATTTAAAAAATATATAGTAAGAAGAAACCTACTTCTGCCTCATTTCTATAAAAAGGTCACCGTGTTGATGACATTTTTTGCTCATGCTTGATTCCTTCATTGATGATCAATCTCGCCGCAATCTTTCCTCATGTAAACAATCTTCTTCACACAAAGTTCTCCTGCCCTAAACGTCTTTTATGGCGTTAGCTTTACTGGACGTCTTCACTGTGCTGCTGCTGCTGCTGCTGGAGGATTTTGTCTCCATAGATTTGAAGGTGGTCGTGGTGGTCTTTTTCTGCACAGTCTGGTAGCTCTTCTTCTTGTGAAGAACCTCCGTGGCGTCCATGTTGACGCCTCGGTGGATCTCCTCGCTGGTCTCCACCTGCTCTGACGTCTGTTGTTGTTGTTGTTGTTGCTGCAACTGGTGCTGCTGGTAGTGCACCTACAAGATATTGTTTTTAGGAACACGTCAATGCGTAAATACGAGCACAAATCAAACACACATTTTTGATCATCACATCCAGGGGATGGCGCTGTGGTGAAAAAAGGCTTTACACACTTTCAGTCCGATACCAATTTTACTTGTTTTTTGTTTGTCGATCGAATAACTAAACCAATAAACGACATGTTTTAATGTGCATTGATGAAGGAGAAGTCCAGTAACACATTGATTAGTTTTGTAAGATGTATTAAAAAAATAAACCAATGAAATCATAAAGCATGTCCCATATTTGTAGGGTTACTTTTTTGTTGTTGTCCAAATCAATAATTAAATATGTTCCTGTTGCTTTTTGGTTGACATTTTTTATTTCTAAAACTCACAAAATTAGGAATTTTTTTTCTTCAAATTAGACAGTGTAAATATGGTTATTATATTTTATGTACTAATGTAAAAATGTGTAAAACAATAAACAGTAATAAATAGTTTACATTCAGATGTATTCTAATTACTAGAGATGTCCGATAATGGCTTTTTTGCCGATATCCGATATTGTCCAACTCTTAATTACCGATACCGATATATACAGTCGTGGAATTAACACATTATTATGCCTAATTTTGTTGTGATGCCCCGCTGGATGCATTAAACAATGTAACAAGGTTTTCCGAAATAAATCAACTCAAGTTATGGAAAAAATTGCCAACATGGCACTGCCATATTTATTATTGAAGTAACAAAGTGCATTATTTTTTTTTAACATGCCTCAAAACAGCAGCTTGGAATTTGGGACATGCTCTCCCTGAGAGAGCATGAAGAGGTTGAGGTGGGCGGGGTATAGGGTGTATATTGTAGCGTCCCGGAAGAGTTAGTGCTGCAAGGGTTTCTGGGTATTTGTTCTGTTGTGTTTATGTTGTGTCACGGTGCGGATGTTCTCCCGAAATGTGTTTGTCATTCGTGTTTGGTGTGGGTTCACAGTGTGGCGCATATTTGTAACAGTGTTAAAGTTGTTTATACGGCCACCCTCAGTGTGACCTGTATGGCTGTTGACCAAGTATGCCTTCATTCATTTTTGTGTGTGAAAAGCCGTAGATATCATGTGAATGGTCCGGCACGCAAAGGCAGTGTCTTTAAGGTTTATTGGCGCTCTGTACTTCTCCCTACGTCCGTGTACCACTCCGTACAGCGGCGTTTTAAAAAGTCATACATTTTTCTTTTTGAAACCGACACCGATAATTTCCGATACTACATTTTAAAGCATTTATCGGCCGATATTATCGGACATCTCTACTAATTAGTTATATGTAATTTTCGTGAACTGTTGATTGATTAATGATCATAATACGATGATAGTGGGGTTCACTAATACCGTACAATAATACAATATTAAATAAAATAAAAATCCCAGTAACACATTGATTAATTAATGTTGTCAAATGAATTTCACATAATCTGAAATAATTGTAGTGCACCTATTTTTTTATTGATATATTTTGTTCTAAATCCAAAATAAAAAAGTCAAATCATTCATTAATGAGCCAATCATTTTTACATAAATTATTAAAGTCAAAATACTTGTTTTGTGTGTAAAACAGATATAATGCCATGTTTTTCGACCAATATCGCTCAAATTTGAGTGATGTGCTTGTTAGTGTCTTAAAGGTGTTGACTAAAGAGTGGCTGTGTCATAAAACTGTGTGAGAAATTTCAAGTCAATACGACCATACGGTGTATTTGTTAGGAAATGGATAGTACAGTTACAGTATAATACTAAGACACATTTAGATTTCGTTTAGGCTTAAAGTTTTTTTTTATGTGCCGTGCGTAGCAAATTCTGCCTAGCAACAGGCGCCGTCTCACCATCATCAACATGTGCTGGTACTTGGCGATGGCCTCATCGGCACTCACTCCCTCAGCCAGGCCCAGCTCGGCTGCCCGCCGGGCCAGCTCGGCCTTGTGGGAACCAGGAGGGGTCCAGCCCGTTCCCCTGAGCCTGTTCAGGTCCGACTTGTAGCTAACCTGGCCAGAAAGAGCGGGGGCTTACAAACAATGTCGCAGGTGGTGACGGCGTTGAGTCTTACGTCGCTCTGCAGCTTGTAGGCCTGCTTGGCGTGCTTGAGGTTGAGCTGCTCGGGGTCACAAGTGTAGTCGTGGAGCTTGTGGCGGTAGGACAGGTCGCTGGCCTGCTCCTGGCTTTTCCTGGCCAGCAGGAACTCGGGCTGGTCGGCGTGGATTTTGTACTTGGAGTGCTCCTCCTTGGACTGCCGCTTGTACTCCAGGTTGCTCTGGAGCTTACTGGCCGCCAGAGAGTGCACCATTTTGGGGTCGTCCTCCACACAGCGCAGCCCCACTTGCTGGCCCTTCTCCCTCAGGTGAGACTCCTTATATTGCACCTGTCCAAGGGGGGAGAACTTCATGACTCACCTCAAACAAACACCACACTTTTTACCCAGAAAGTTTTACTTCTCCTTCTTAAGAATTGCTTCTACCTACGGTTTATAATATTGTTCAAATATCACAATAAATGATCATAATTTGAATACAGTTTATGTAAAACAGGGGGGTCCAAAGTGCAATTTGCAGCACATAGCGATTTTTTAAACGGCACAATCGTTAGTTTTCTAATATAAGCATGCTAGCTTCTTTGCTAATTTTGCAGGTATACACCTCAGCGTCAAATATTTACTTTCTTGACGAATGATACCTGCTAGCTAGCTTTTTTTAGCTAATGTTGTAGGCATAGACATCTTATAAGTAGACGCAGCATCGAGCGCTACTGCCTACTGGCGCTGACGAGACGCGGGGCCGCCATCTTGGAGTGGTGATCCGCTCCAATCGGTGCAATTCATTTGGCAGGAGCAATGAACTTTTTATTGATTGATTGAGACTTTTATTAGTAGGTTGCACAGTGCAGTACATATTCCGTACAATTGACCACTAAATGGTAACACCCAAATAAGTTTTTCCAACTTGTTTAAGTCGGGGTCCACTTAAATTGATTCATGATACAAATATATACTATCATATATACTATCATCATAATACAGTCATCACACAAGATAATCATCAGGGTGTATACATTGAATTATTTACATTATTTACAATTATTTACATTATTTAAAATTACTGTAACTGTAAGCGCATTGTGGGACCCGTTTTCATTTTTTATTAAAAGAAAAATGATACAATTAATTAATTTTTCAAACTGAGACTCACTGACTTTGGCTCATTTTCTGTGAAGAACATATATCAGAATACATATTTAATGAACACACACCATACACCCCCCCTACACATTTCTATTATATATAAGATGTCCACTGGACCCAGGGCTAATAGAAGTGTGGAAATTTATGTTTTGTGTACCACACGCACCCACACACAACAGGCCTAGACAGGAGGAGGACGAGTGTAGGTACACAGAACATCAGAGGGTCAAATGTGCGAGAAAATGAGAGCAGACAGTGTTGACAAACAATGTTGCAACCTTGTGTGGGAACCGCAGGTGCAGAAACACAAAAGAAGAATCCCTGTGGGATGCAGAAACTGCATTGTGTGGCTTTTAATGCCTCACAATCAAACACTTTTATGTTAAAATACTGAACAGATGTTTACCTTATCCCAATAAACATCTGTTCAATATTTTAACATAAAAGTGTTTGATTGTGAGGCATTAAAAGCCACAAAATGCAACGGGTCCATCAGACCCACAAACGCTGGCTGAGTAACAACAATATGAACGTTGCACGGAAAATTTCTCTGCCAGTTTCTGCATCCCACAGGGATTCTTCTTTTGTGTTTCTGCACCTGCGGTTCCCACACAAGGTTGCAACATTGTTTGTCAACACTGTCTGCTCTCATTTTCTCGCACATTTGACCCTCTGATGTTCTGTGTACCTACACTCTGTCCTCCTCCTGTCTAGGCCTGCTGTGTGTGTGTGTGTGTGTGTGTGTGTGTGTGTGTGTGTGTGTGTGTGTGTGTGTGTGTGTGTGTGTGTGTGTGTGTGTGTGTGTGTGGTACACAGAACATCAATTTCCAGTGGACCGGACATCTTATATGTAATAGAAATGTGTAGGGGGAGTGTATGGTGTGAACAGATGTTTATTGGGATAAGGTAAACATCTGTTCAGTATTTTAACATAAAAGTGTTTGATTGTGAGGCATTAAAAGCCACAAAATGCAACGGGTCCATCAGACCCACAAACGCTGGCTGAGTAACAACAATATGAACATTACACAAGGGTTAATTCATCTTACCTCACTGAATACCACTGATTTTCACGCGCTTTTTTGTCATACGTGTGTGTAGCTATGATAACAGACACATGTTTTGGCGTGTTTTATTATTCATAGTTTTCTTAACAGTAATAGAATATTCTTACATGCTATAAGTGACCAGACGTCCGAGATCAAAACTGGGAATATAATCCCAGAGAAGGGGGGAAAAAAACGGTCAGCTATTTTTAAATTGAAGAAACAATTTGATTAGGTTATATATACATGCGTATATTCTACATAAACAATGTATGAATACATTAGATATCTATATATCTTAGGGATCTATAGACTGTATCTCTGTTGTTGCAGCAGCAGAGAGTTTATTCTGTCTTGACACTTTGTATTGATATTTTGTATTACATTCTTCCCTTAAATGATAATGTTTACAGTGATTGTTTTATGTATTTTTTATGTATATCGCTTTGGATACAAGCGTCTGCCAAATACTTAAACATAAACATATATAAACACCTGAAAGTCTTTATATCAGCTAAAACCACCAATCTGTTTCACTGGATTCAGAATAAAACCAAATTCCGTCTTACCCAACAATGTTAGTATTGGAATATTGTTACTTGAGGACTTATTCCTGGTTACAATTATACTGTTAATAAAGTATTGTCCTATATTTTGCCTAAAATGAGAATGCATCATAATCCCCCCCGCCCCCCCTACACAATCTGGACTGTGGTCCTAACTTTTACCCATGTTGACTTTTACAAATCATTTATTTCAACTTTATGTTATTCAAGTATGACATTTTTAAATGTAATTAATTTCATTGACAAGCAATTCTATTATGGTCATACTCTTGTTTTGCTAGCGGCTACGATTTCGGTACTATTGAAGATCTTTTCTCCTTCTCAACTCTGGTAGTATTTCACAAAATACAACCAATAGTACGTTAATGTTAAATCTTACTTGTGAAAAGTAATCCCCCGATTCCTATTTTCAACAGTCCGGTCATTTGAGCAGGAAAACGCTGA
The DNA here is from genome assembly GCF_033978685.3 of Nerophis lumbriciformis. NCBI lineage: Eukaryota > Metazoa > Chordata > Actinopteri > Syngnathiformes > Syngnathidae > Nerophis > Nerophis lumbriciformis. The sequence continues at coordinate 37,201,474 of NC_084558.2, read as the reverse complement.
ACACCATCTTTGTTTTCTACCTGTCAACTGTCAGTTTAGGCTGCTCGCCGGCTCCTCATCACCACTTCAAGATGGCGGCCCAATTTCTCGCGTCACAGCAGTCAATGCGGCGTCTACTTAAAAGATGTCTATGGTTGTAGGTATGCAACTCAGTCATATTTTGTTACTTGATGCATGCTTAATTTAGTATGTTAACATTTTAAACACATTTTTAAGGTACACATCTCAGGGTAATATATTTTGGTATTTGAAGCATGTTACAGTTAACATTTTAGCATGCTAATCTTAGCATGCTATCTTTTCACCTAATTCAGCAGGTATACACCTCAGTGTCATATATTTTGGTATTTCATGCATGCTATTGTTAGCATAGTGCTGTTAGCATGCTAGCTTTGGATTTTCAGCATTTACATGACATTTCTACTAAAATTGCAATTTAAAGTACTTTGAAAGAAAATATATATATATACATATATATTTTTATAAAGCATATTCTACAACATATTTGACCTAAATATTTAGCATTTTCAAGCATAGAAATAACTAAATGAAGTAAAAATTTCAATACTACAGTACAATTCGTCATAGAGGAGACCAAGCCATTTAGAGATGTTGGTATGCTCGCTTTTTTTTAGCTAATGTTGTAGGTATACAACTCATATTTTGTTACTTGATGCATGCTAAATTTAGTATTTTAACATTTTAAACACATTTTTAAGGTACACATCTCAGAGTAATATATTTTGGTATTTGAAGCATGTTACAGTTGAAAAATGCTATCTTTTTACCTAATTTAGCAGCTATACACCTCATTGTCATATATTTTGGTATTTCATTCATGCTAACTGTAAGCATGCTATTGTTATCTTGGTGCTGTTAGCACTCTAGCTTTTTTAGCTCAAAAGTAAAACTGCATCCTTTCATTTGTCAGTCTGTGTCCCTCAATGGGGAAAAAAAGGCCACCCCTGACGTAGAAAAATTCATCAATGTCCCATATTTTTAGCAGGGGTGTCTCAATACAACTTTTCCCACTTCTGATATTAAAGCCTTGAGTGTTGGCCGATACCGATACTAATCCGATAACAGCAAGGATTTTATTTTGTAGTGCGGAATGTTAGAAAAGGTTTGATCAAGTGAAATTACCCCAAAACCAGTAGCAGGTATGAAAAAAACACTCATCTATTTATTATTATGCTGTCTTTAAGTTGAAGTGGAGTGGTAATTGTTTCATTGAATAAAGCTCATGACGTAGTATTTTAAATGATGCAGACACGTTTGTTACTGAACACTTCTGCCTTGGAGACTTTGTATGTCTAAGTTATATGCAAGTATAATTGTTTTATGCTTGTTTATTATGACAAATGTGTTGTTTTTGGATGTCAGAGACTTTAAACTGTTTTTAGCTTTTAACTTTTTTAACTGTTTTTAACTTTTAAACTGTTTTTTATCTAACAAAACTGTTCTTAGGGTAATTTATATTTGCTTTTTCAATGTGTATTTTTATTTCTGTTTTAAATGTTATTTTTTAGTCTGTCCTTTGCCTCTATTTCTTTGTGGTGTACAGCCCTTTGTTTTTCAACTGTGCTTGTTTTTAAAGGGCTTTATAAAAAAGGTTGGTATGGTATGGTCAATATTATACTTAGCTGTTGTGTAACTGCTAACTCCTAGTAGCTTATAACCTACCATGTTTACCTTTTGTAAATGACTTGACTAAAATACAAGAAAAGACCAATCTCATGTATGTACGTGTAGATGTTAACTGGATGTCCAGGACTGCTTGTATCGGAGCTTATATTTCAGATTTTAGATGTAAGGCGATATTAATAACTAAATTAAGTAAACATATAAATACTACAGAACAATTCGTCATAAAGGAGACCGAGCCATTTAGAGCGCGCTGTTCAGTATCGTGGCCACTGATTGGCTCAGTCTCAGACAGCATTACTATAATGCATTAAAGAAGTTTAAAGGTGATTAAAGGGTTTTATTTCATGTCTAGAAGACTCTCACAATGTTGAAAAATGTACTTAGAAAGTAGTAAACTTTTTTTATGCTGTAGCTATAAAAATATTCCATTTATAATTAATAATTCCTACTTCGCGGAAATCCATTTTTTGCGGTCTTGTCCAGAAGCAATTATCGTGATAAACAAGGGACGGCTTTATTATCATTTATATGTATTTTTGTAATACAATACACACAGTAATAATATAATGTATACATTTACACTTATTCTAATACATATCGTGATAGATTCATTGATTATCGTTATTTGTAATTTTCTTGAAATACTGATGAATGATCACAATAAGGTGGTAGTGTAGTTCCCTAATATGCTAAAATATAGTAAAAAAAAAATTTAATAAATAAAATGTCTAGTACAGTGGTCCCCGCGGTAAGTCCCATGTTAAAAAAAAAAAAAAAAAATTATTTTTTTTCATTATTATTTTTTTAAATCTGTCCTTTCTAATCTATTTTCTACCTCGTTACTCTCGGTGTCATCTAGCTGTGAGTCAAAAAGTTTGGGGACCCCTGGTCTAGTAACACATTTATACATTAATTAAAATACATTTCATATAATCTGAAATACCTTTTTTTAATCGATTTATCGTGTTTTTAAATGTGCCATGCCAAAATAAAAGAAAGTCAAATCATTAACATTTTAACATAAATTATTAAAGTCAAAATACCTTTTTTTTGTAACTTTTTTATGTACTACACATATCCTTAAAGTTTATAAACATTAGACAAATGGTCAGTGACTTATGGAAAATTAATTAAGACAATTTGGTTGACAGCGGCCATGTTTTTCAACCAATCTTTGTTCAAATTGGACAAAGGTGCTCGTTAGTGTTTTAAAGGCTCAGTGGTAAAATAATAAATGTTCCTACTTTTATCATTTACTTTAACAGATCACGTATAATTGCATTTTGTATGTATATATGAAACTTCACATTGCCGAGCAACAGCCTCGAAAGGATTTGGTCACTCACATCGCTCGCAATGTCTCTGGAGGCCTTTGCTGTTTGGAAGGGGATGGCATCCAACCTCAAGTCGTAGCCCAGCGTCTTCACCTGCTCCCCAGAAGCCTTGTACACTTTCTTCATGGGACACAAATAAACGCCGACGGGCAAATCTAATCATTTGCACATTTTCATTTTATAATATTTGCATATATTGTCTTACGTCGCTTATGTGCTGGGCATTCATCCTGGCTCGGACAAAGTCTGGATCGTCCGGGTGTAACGTGTACCTGTTCATGTCGTCGTTCCTCCCCGACTTGTACAACCTCTGGATTGAGAAAAGTCAAATGTACGTACAGTTTAATTATGGATTTATGAATATATTTGCATAGTTGTTACCTCGTTGCACTGCTGGTAGCTCGTCTTAGCGTGGACCATATCGGGGGAGTCGGTCACCGAGGTGAACTTCAGGCTGTCGGGCAGCTGGCGATACCTCCTCTGCACCGAGAAGAAGAGGAAAAGGACAAATCAAACAAAAATGGCTGCGTGAAGATGCGTCTCCCAGCATGACGATGACGGGCAACTCCAGCACACTAATGGAACACGTTACACATCCTGGCGTGACAGAGTAGGTCTCTAGACTTCAATGCTTGATTGATTGATTGATTGAGACTTTTATTAGTAGATTGCACAGCGAAGTACATATTCCGTACAATTGACCACTAAATGGTAACACCCGAATAAGATTTTCAACTTGTTTAAGTCGGGGTCCATGATACAGATATATACTATCATCACAATACAGTCATCACACAAGATAATCATCAGAGTATATACATTGAATTATTTACATTATTTACAATCCGGGGTGTGGGATGTGGAGGAGTGGGGGCGGGGGGGTAGGTTTGATTGTTATCATCACTTCAGTCATCAACAATTGAGAACAGAGAAATGGATATTGAAACAGTGTAGGTCTGACTTGGTAGGATATGTACAGCAAGTAGTGGACATAGAGAGAGAGAGATCAGAAGGCATAAGAAAAGGTATCTACATTTGATTATTACAAGTGGAGGAGTTCAAGTACCTCGGAGTCTTGTTCACGAGTGGGGGAAGAGTGGATCGTGAGATCGACAGGCGGATCGGTGCGGCGTCTTCAGTAATGCGGACGCTGTATCGATCCGTTGTGGTGAAGAAGGAGCTGAGCCGGAAGGCAAAGCTCTCGATTTACCGGTCGATCTACGTTCCCATCCTCACCTATGGTCATGAGCTTTGGGTCATGACCGAAAGGACAAGATCACGGGTACAAGCGGCCGAAATGAGTTTCCTCCGCCGAGTGGCGGGGCTCTCCCTTAGAGATAGGGTGAGAAGCTCTGTCATTCGGGGGGAGCTCAAAGTAAAGCCGCTGCTCCTCCACATCGAGAGGAGCCAGATGAGGTGGTTCGGGCATCTGGTCAGGATGCCACCCGAACGCCTCCCTAGGAAGGTGTTTAGGGCACGTCCAACCGGTAGGAGGCCACGGGGAAGACCCAGGACACGTTGGGAAGACTATGTTTCCCGGCTGGCCTGGGAACGCCTCGGGATCCCCCGGGAGGAGCTGGACGAAGTGGCTGGGGAGAGGGAAGTCTGGACTTCCCTGCTTAAGCTGCTGCCCCCGCGACCCGACCTCGGATAAGCGGAAGAAGATGGATGGATGGACATTTGATTATTAACAATCCGGGGAGGGTGTTAGTTTAGGGTTGAAGTTGCCTGGAGGTGTACTTTTATTGCGGTTGTGAAGCCCTTTCTTTTATACCTGTTGGGAGCGCATTCCATATTGATGTGGCATAGAAGGAGAATGAGTTAAGACCTTGGTTAGATCGGAATCTGGGTTTAACGTGGTTAGTGGAGCTCCCTCTGGTGTTGTGGTTATGGCGGTCATTTACGTTAAGGAAGTAGTTTGACATGTACTTCGGTATCAGGGAGATGTAGCGGATTTTATAGACTAGGCTCAGTGCAAGTGTTTTACTCTGTCCTCCACCCTGAGCCAGCCCACTTTGAAAAAGTGGGTAGGAGTGAGGTGTGATCTGGGGTGGAGGTCTAGAAGTAATCTGACTAGCTTGTTCTGGTGTGTTTGGAGTTTAGATTTGAGGGTTTTGGATGTGCTAGGGTACCAGGAGGTGCATGCGTAATCGAAAAAGGGTTGAACGAGAGTTCCCGCTAGAATCCTCCGCTAAGGAAAATCTGTGGAGGAAGTATTATGCTCTGGGCCTGTTTTGCTGCCAATGGAACTTGTGCTTTACAGAGAGTAAATGGGACAATGAAAAAGGAGGATTACCTCCAAATTCTTCAGGGCGCAGTTGAGTGTTCCAACAGGACAATGACCCCAAACACACATCAAAAGTGGTAAAGGAATGGCTAAATCAGGCTAGAATTAAAGTTTTAGAATGGCCTTCCCTAAGTCCTGACAAAGACAATGCTGAAGAAACAAGTCCATGTCAGAAAACCAACAAATTTAGCTGAACTGCACCAATTTTGTCAAGAGGAGTGGTCAAAAATTCAACCAGAAGCTTGTGGATGGCTACAAAAAGCACCTTATTGCAGTGACATGTAACCAAAATATTAAATATTAACATTGCTGTGTGTATACTTTTGACCCAGCACATTTGCTCACATTTTCAGTAGACCCATAATAAATTCATAAAAGAACCAAACTTCATGAATGTTTTTTGTGACCAACAAGTATGTTCTCCAATCACTCCATCACAAAAAAAAGAGAGTTGTAGAAATTATTGGAAACTCAAGACAGCCATGACATTATGTTCTTTACAAGTGTATGTAAACTTTTGATCACGACTGTGTGTGTGTGTGTGTGTGTGTGTGTGTGTGTGTGTGTGTGTGTGTGTGTGTGTGTGTGTGTGTGTGTGTATATATATATCATCAGCTTAGAGGAGCGGCTCTACAATGTGTATGGAGACACATAATAAGCTGCTAGACAGTGCCAGAGGGGGTTTGGCACTGTTTTGGCGGAAAATTCTGTCTGTACAAAACAGTTCACGTCAAATATGGGTCGTCTTATATGTTCCATTTCCCCATGGTTATGATAAAGAGTAAAAAAAAAGGACAAATATTGTTCACCATGCACTTACATCACTAATGAGCTCCCCAGCCCTCTTGGCCGACTCCAGCTGAGGTGCACCCACTCCATCCCAGGCCACGCCCTTCATGAAGTTCAGGTCCGACTTGTAGCGTTTCTAAACAAGAAGTGGTCAAATCAGCATCACATGCTATTGATCATTCCGTACTGCCCTTGGCCTCACCTCACTCTGCAGGTCGTAGGCCTTTTTGGCCCACTTGACCTTCATGTCATCCGGAAGCACCGTGTACTCGTGCAGCCTCGTTCTGTAGTCCTGATCGCTGGCCAGGGCCTGAGAGTTCTTAGCTGTGACGAGGTGGACCATATCCGGGGTCAGGTGGTAGCGGCCGCTGGTCATCAGAGCATCCTTCCGGTACTCCTGATCGCTGGCCAACCGGCCCGCCTGCAGGTAGTGCAGCAGGTATGTGTCGTCCGAAACGCTTTGGGAGCCGATGTGCTTCCCTTTGTCCATCACGTGGTTGTGTTTGTACATGTACTGCGGAGAGGCCCAATCATCATCAGTTGTGTGGAAGCAACACAAGGATCCTGCGGTTGGTTAGCGCTTACGTCACTGGCGATGCCTGTGGACGTCTTGGCGGCCTGGAACGGGATGTCCTGCATGGTGAGCTTGTATCCCTGCGCCCGCAGAGTGTGCCAGGACTCTCGGTACTTAATCTGTGGAACAAAGCGTGTCTCGTCGAGCTTCAAGTAGCATTTAGAAAAAAAATCACAGACCCTCAGGGTCGCTGTTACCTCGCTAAAGTTGGCCGCGTTGATCTTGGCTTGAGTGAGCTCCGGTCTGTCCGCCGTAATGGTGTAGTTGTGCCGGTCGTTCACCCCTTTCTCTTTGTACAAACGCTACAAGACCGGCATGTTTTCGTGATTCCCGTTGTTGCAGTATCAACCGCACAGAAGGTAACAAATAATACGCTCACCTCATTTGTGATGCGTCCACTGAGTTTTGCGTGGACGATGTCGGGGGAGTCTGCGACAGAGGTGTGCTTGAAGTTGTATGGCTGCTGGCGATATTTTTTCTAACGTGGGACAGACATCAAAAATGGGCTTAAAGACTTGTTTTTGTGCAAGATTGGTTGAAAAACATGGCCATCATGCACAACATGTTTGCAAAGGCCCCTATTAATTAATTGTCCATTTGTCTGTAGACTATATAACAGGGATATTCAACTAAAGTGTTTTGGGTGCCACATTTCAAGAAAGCTAAGGACCCGGCAGCTTGACTTTTCTCCCTTTATTATTAGGGAACCAGCGTCCTGATTGATTGAGACTTTTATTAGTAGGTTGCACAGTGAAGTACATATTCCGTACAATTGACCACTAAATGGTAACACCCGAATAAGTTTTTCAACTTGTTTAAGTCGGGGTCCACTTAAATTGATTCATGATACAGATATATACTATCATCATAATACAGTCATCACACAAGATAATCATCAGGGTATATACATTGAATTATTTACATTATTTACAATTCGGGGTGTGGAGTGGGTTGGGGGTGGGGGGGGTTAGGTTTGGTTGTTATCATCAGTCATCAACAATTGAGAACAGAGAAATGGATATTGAAACAGTGTAGGTCTGACTTGGTAGGATATGTACAGCAAGTAGTGGACATAGAGAGAGAGATCAGAAGGCATAAGAAAAATATATGCATTTGATTGTTTACATTTGATTATTAACAACAATCCGGGGAGGGTGTTAGTTTAGGGTTGAAGTTGCCTGGAGGTGTACTTTTAGTGCGGTTTTGAAGGAGGATAGAGAGGCCCTTTCTTTTATACCGGTTGGGAGCGCATTCCATATTGATGTGGCATAGAAAGAGAATGAGTTAAGACCTTTGTTAGATCGGAATCTGGGTTTAACGTGGTTAGTGGAGCTCCCCCTGGTGTTGTGGTTATGGCGGTCATTCGTTTAAAGAAGTAGTTTGACATGTACTTCGGTATCAGGGAGGTGTAGCAGTTTTTATAGACTAGGCTCAGTGCAAGTTGTTTTACTCTGTCCTCCACCCTGAGCCAGCCCACTTTGGAGAAGTGGGTAGGAGTGAGGTGTGATCTGGGGTGGAGGTCTAGAAGTAATCTGACTAGCTTGTTCTGGGATGTTTGGAGTCTAGATTTGAGGGTTTTGGAGGTGCAAGGGTACCAGGAGGTGCAAGCGTAATCGAAAAAGGGTTGAACGAGAGTTCCCGCCAGAACCCTCATGGTGCTTTTGTTGACCAGAGAGGAGATTCTATAGAGAAATCTTGTTCGTTGGTTGACCTTTTTGATTACCTTGGTTGCCATTTTATCACAGGAAAGATTAGCCTCTAGAATGGAATCTAGGTAGGTGACCTCATCTTTCCTGGTGATAACAATGTCACCCACTTTTATAGTGAAGTCATTGACTTTCTTAAGGTTGATGTGGGACCCAAACAGGATGGATTCTGTTTTACCCAAGTGTATGGATAGCTTGTTGTCAGCGAGCCAGTTGCAAGTTCTACAGAGTTCAGCACAGCACCTCTACAGTAGACATTTGGTCAATTTATTATGTCAGAGTTACAGGACCTTCTCTTGCATGTTTTTTGAACTGAACTTGCAGGCCACCAATTGAATAGCCCAAATGATGAAAAAGAGTGGACCTAAACTAGAACTTTGAAGAACACCACTTGTAAGAAGTTGAACAAATAACTATTGACTGCATCTGGAGTAAACAAGCTACAGCAACACCATCGTAAGATTAATCACATTAGTGTACCTGCGATAAAAAGCAAGAAAGGGGTGTCTTGAGGAACGCCTCAGTTATGTACCGTATTTTTCGGACTATAAGTCGCAGTTTTTTTCAGTTTGGCCGGGGGTGCGACTTATACTCAGGAGCGACTTATGTGTGAAATTATTAACACATTACCGTAAAATATCAAATAATATTATTTAGCTCATTCACGTAAGAGACTAGACGTATAAGATTTCATGGGATTTAGCGATTAGGAGTGACAGATTGTTTGGTAAACGTATAGCATGTTCTATATGTTACAGTTATTTGAATGACTCTTACCATAATATGTTACGTTAACATACCAGGCACGTTCTTAGTTGGTTATTTATGTGTCATATAAAGTACACTTATTCAGCCTGTTGTTCACTATTCTTTATTTATTTTAAATTGCCTTTCAAATGTCTATTCTTGGTGTTGGGTTTTATCAAATACATTTCCCCAAAAAATGCGACTTACACTCCAGTGCGACTTATATATGTTTTTTTCCTTCTTTATTATGCATTTTCGGCGACTTATACTCCGAAAAATACGGTAAATCAAATGTTTGGAACCCAGTGTTCTGTTTACAAGCAAGGTTAAAATGACATAAAAAGGATCAGACAAAAGACTTTACAGTGGTCCAAGTCCAAGCACAAAAATATTTGTCTCCCAAGTTTGGAACTGAATTTAGGGGCCGCAAAGATGTCATTGCTGGGCCAGATTCACCACCTGGGCCCCCAGTTGAATACAACATTGAAGCTATCTGTATTACATGAATGTACTTCTTACATCTTAGTAGTTACCAAATGACTGAATTCTCTTAAAAACAAACAAGTAATAGGTCTTACATCACTGATGAGGTCGGTGGCCTTTCTTGAGCCTTCGATTTGCAGGGCCCCGGTAGCGATCCATGCGGCACCCCGCAGGTAGTTGAGGTCAGAGCGATATATCCTCTGCAAAGACACGTCAAAGTCCATGCAATGATTGTCTTGGTGTACCAGGAAAGGTGACTATTTAGCGTCCATTACCTCGCTCTGCAGCGCATATGCTTTCTTAGCTGCCTGGACCTTCATGTCATCAGGCAGAGACGTGTACTGATGCAAGGTGAGCCTGTAGTCCTGATCGCTGACCAGAGACTGGGCCTTCTTGGCATGGGCCACCTCCATCATGTCCATGGGAAGGTGGAATTTGGAGAGCTCTTTGGCTGACTCCTTCTTGTACTTAATCTGCGGAGTGGCAGAAGGATGATGTTGGTTTTGGCTTGTTTTTGAAAGGTGTACAAAAGACGGACACCTACGTCGCTTTGTAGCTTGTTGGCGTAAACAGAGTGAGCCATGTTCAAGTCGTCCTGCGGCCCCCTGAGACCGATCATCTTCCCTTTGGTCTTCTCAAACTGCTCTTTGTATTTTTGCTGTAATGACAAAGATAGTGACTTAGATTAATTCAGTTTTGTCCGTCTAGTTCAAAAATCATGACATTCATCGGACTCTAAGACAGTAGACCTCAACCAGGCCCTACCTCCCAATAGTAAAAAAAAATCCTCAATCCAGACGGTAATCCGGATTACCCCCAAAATATAATCACTTGTTCTTTAGCCCATTTTCTGAAAGTTTAATCAATATGTGCCCATAACTTTTTGAACTATCTATAGCGGAATGTAAGAAACGGAGGGAAGCCTCTTGTCAGTCATTTACTGTATTTGTCTCTGTGGGTAGAGGCGAGCATACACACCCAGAAATTGGAATTTGCAACATAAACGTAAGGTAATGTAGGAGAAATATTCCGGATTATCCCCAAATTGTATTGATTTTATCCCATTTTGGACTTAAAAATGTAGTTATTTTGCTAACTAACTGACAGACAAACCCACAGCGACGATTACATAACCTCCTGGTAAAGGTAATTAACCCCTATTAATTGATAAACCATATACTGTACATCCCTAACTCTCAGTGGAACTAACACAATGATTCGTTTTTCCTTGAAGACTTCTCTGCATTGAGGGGTGGTAGAATCTGTAGAACCTCCTGGCCTACTCAGTGGCCTAGTGGTTAGAGTGTCCGCCCTGAGATCGGTAGGTTGTGAGTTCAAACCCCGGCCGAGTCATACCAAAGACTATAAAAATGAGACCCATTACCTCCCTGCTTGGCACTCAGTATCAAGGATTGGAATTGGGGGTTAAATCACCAAAAATTATTCCGGCATCGCTGCTACTCACTGCTCCCCTCACTTCCCAGGGTGTGAACATAAATGCAGAGGACAAATTTCGCCACACCTAGTGTGTGTGTGACAATCATTGGTACTTTAACTTTAACTAAGGCAAAACACTGAAAATTGGTCATGATTGAGTCTTCCAGTTTGACAATGACCCAAAAACAAGGCCAAGGCAAAAAAAATCGCATATTCAGATCCTGGAATCCTATAGTCAGTCTCCTGGCCTCAGCTCTATAGAAAATCTGTGGAAGGAGCTAAAGAGACAACCTAGATAACTTCAAGACATGGAGTGTATTTCATCTTTTTTTGATATTCTCTCTCCCTATCGGGGTCAAATAATTATTTCTCCCAGACTGCTCTAGGATCATAACATTCACCATCAACCAGAAAGTAGCCTGCTAACTAACTAATGGACGGAATACAAAAAGGATGGCCTGTGATTTAGGAAACAATAAATGTGAAGTGTGGTAAGAGACTCACATCGCTGAGGATGTCGGCAGACGCTTTGGCGGACTGGAACGGAATAGCATCCAGGCGCAGTTTGTATCCGCCGTCGCGTAACCGAGTCCAAGATTCCTTGTAACGGCTCTGAAAATGCACATGTTTAAACTCAAAGACAGCCAACAGAACATGTTGATCGCAGGTTTACCTCGCTGATGTTCATGGCGTTGATCTTGGCCTGCACAACCTCTGGCAGCTCCTCGTTGAGCGTGTACTTGTGCTTCATGTGTTCTCCCTCCTCCCTGTACAACCTCTGTGAACACAAGAGTGCAACCAGCCCTCCATTTTACCGTTCACAACTTGGTTACGTTCCTCACAGCCACACCGAAGTACTTACATCAATGGCCAGTTTGTTGCTGAGTTTGGCCTGAACCATCTCTGGGGAGTCTTCAACACTCGTAAACCTCAAGGCGCTCACATCCTGACGGTACTTTTTCTAGAAGGAATTTGCATTTATTCAGTTTTAGAGGCAGGGGGAAATATAACCATACCATCAATAAACACACAGTCAATATCCTTGGCTAGCTTGCTAGAGACTATTTAGTTGCTAGCTTGATGGATTGCGAGGTATAATAGATAGAAAAATTATATTTGAATTAACAAAACAATGTTTGTAGCCTTATAATATGTTCAAGCTAGCTTGCTAGCGAGGTCAATGGATAGATAGCTCTTCTTTTTGTGTTTAAGTGTTTGAATGAATGTTTATAGGGGCAAAACCTGTTTAAGCTATACTCGCAAGATTGACAGCTCGATAGTAAAATCTTGTTTTTCTTGATTTGCTGCTGTTTGAGGTAATAAATGACTGTTTGAAATATATTCAAGCCAGGTTGCTAGAGAGCTAGCTGGGTTGATTCACATCTGAATCACGTTATTTATTCAGATTCTGAATAAATTCATAATTTTAGGCACTTAGTTGCTGTAATATACATCATACAAGGAGCTTTTGTGACCTGTTCCTTTTTTAAAATGTTTTATAGTAATTCTTATTCCAAATAAAAAATGTGAGACCCGCTTTAAATCGGTACTCAATTCTGAATGGAACTATCACCCAAAGAATCTGAATCCAATGGTGAGTTGTTGTAAGATTCACATCCCTAATGGATACAGTAAATTGTATATTGTTGTGTTTTGTTGTTTGAATTAATTAATGGATATTTATATACAAACCCCGTTTCCATATGAGTTGGGAAATTGTGTTAGATGTAAATATAAACGGAATACAATGATTTGCAAATCATTTTCAACCCATATTCAGTTGAATATGCTACAAAGACAACATATTTGATGTTCAAACTGATAAACATTTTTTTTGTTGCAAATAATCATTAACTTTAGAATTTGATGCCAGCAACACGTGACAAAGAAGTTGGGAAAGGTGGCAATAAATACTGATAAAGTTGAGGAATGCTCATCAAACACTTATTTGGAACATCCCAAAGGTGAACAGGCACATTTGGAACAGGTGGGTGCCATGATTGGGTATAAAAGTAGATTCCATGAAATGCTCAGTCGTTCACAAACAAGGATGGGGCGAGGGTCACCACTTTGTCAACAAATGCCTGAGCAAATTGTTGAACAGTTTAAGAAAAACCTTTCTCAACCAGCTATTGCAAGGAATTTAGGGATTTCACCATCTACAGTCCGTAATATCATCAAAGGGTTCAGAGAATCTGGAGAAATCACTGCACGTAAGCAGCTAAGCCCGTGACCTTTGATCCCTCAGGCTGTACTGCTTCAACAAGCGACATCAGTGTGTAAAGGATATCACCACATGGGCTCAGGAACACTTCAGAAACCCACTGTCAGTAACTACAGTTGGTCGCTACATGTGTAAGTGCAAGTTAAAACTCTCCTATGCAAGGCGAAAACCGTTTATCAACAACACCCAGAAACGCCGTCGGCTTCGCTGGGCCTGAGCTCATCTAAGATGGACTGATACAAAGTGGAAAAGTGTTCTGTGGTCTGACGAGTCCACATTTCAAATTGTTTTTGGAAACTGTGGACGTCGGGTCCTCCGGACCAAAGAGGAAAAGAACCATCCGGATTGTTATAGGCGCAAAGTTGAAAAGCCAGCATCTGTGATGGTATGGGGGTGTATTAGTGCCCAAGACATGGGTAACTTACACATCTGTGAAGGCGCCATTAATGATGAAAGGTACATACAGGTTTTGGAGCAACATATGTTGCCATCCAAGCAACGTTACCATGGACGCCCCTGCTTATTTCAGCAAGACAATACCAAGCCACGTGTTACATCAACGTGGCTTCATAGTAAAAGATTGCGGGTACTAGACTGGCCTGCCTGTAGTCCAGACCTGTCTCCCATTGAAAATGTGTGGCGCATTATGAAGACTAAAATACCACAACGGAGACCCCCGGACTGTTGAACAACTTAAGCTGTACATCAAGCAAGAATGGGAAATAACCTGAGAAGCTTAAAAAATGTGTCTACTCAGTTCCCAAACGTTTACTGAGTGTTGTTAAAAGGAAAGGCCATGTAACACAGTGGTGAACATGCCCTTTCCCAACTACTTTGGCACGTGTTGCAGCCATGAAATTCGAAGTTAATTATTATTTGCAAAAAAAAAAAAAAGTTTATGAGTTTGAACATCAAATATCTTGTCTTTGTAGTGCATTCCATTGAATATGGGTTGAAAAGGAATTGCAAATCATTGTATTCCGTTTATATTTACATCTAACACAATTTCCCAACTCATATGGAAACAGGGTTTGTATTTCATGTGTTCAGGCTACCTTGCTCTTGAGCAAGGTAGCTAGAATTTAACACTCTGAGTGCTAAAACCTACCAAGAAAATTGGTTTAGCAAGGCGAAGGTTTCACATAATTTGTGTGATACAACCTCTTGATCACATTACCAAAGTTACAAGCCACTAAAACTAAAAAAATGTGTAGCCATGAGGTTATAAAGGTTTTAGGTAGAAAGTGTTATGAGGCAACTAAACACTGCTATGTCTCTTGTTAAAGCTGGCACTTAACCTTTACTCACTTTCTGGCAGTTATGAAAGGTCCTCTGCTCTTTAAATAAATTCTGACCTAAGTCATAAACTTTGTTCAGTGTGTGCCTTCACTCAGCACTTGGCCTTTCTGCAAGTGTGCTTAACCGTACTGTTGGTCTAATCATTTCTTGGCATCGCATCCTATAATCTGAAATGCATTCTGGATCACAGGGTTACCTCGCTGACGAGATCTCCGGCTTTTTTGGCCTGCTGGACATCCAAAGATTTTGAGGCCTCCCAGCCGGCGCCCTTCATCCAGTTAAGATCTGATCGGTACAGTTTCTAAGCACACAAACACTCGTGTTGATTTTTAAAATCTCTTCTAAAACGGTAATGACACTATGAAGAAGACTTGACTTTCTGTCCGTAAAGACTGACATCGCTCTGGAGTCCGTAGGCCTTCTTTGCCCAGGTGATGTTCAAGTCCATCGGCAGGGTCGTGTACTCGTGGAGGAACGTTCTGTAGTTGATGTCTGTTGCCAGGTCCTGGGCCTTCTTGGCATGGCTGATATTCAGCATATCCAGAGAGACACTGGGGGTGGATGGATTTACATGTTTATTAAAAAAAGAAAACATTTTTGATGTAGCATCACAGTGTTCTCCTTTGAGGTTCTGTGGAACATTCAGTGCAGGACCAAACCAAATGTATAATGCAGCAATGGAGTGCTTACTTGAATTGAGTCTTTGTGTCCTCATAGTTCTTCTTGTAGTAGCGGCCACTCTGTAGTTTGGTGGCCAGAGCCGAGTGCGCCATCTGAGAGTCGTCGCTGACGGACTTGATTCCGATCACCTTGCCTTTGTTGCTCTCGTACTGCGCTTTGTATTTAACCTGCAAGCGGACAAGATGGCGGAATCCTAAAGACGTGTTTATTGAAAGTGAGAAATTGCCTCAGTGGGTTTGGTGATGGACCAGCCTTGAAATTTGTCCCAAGAATGCAAAATCCTTTGCTTCCCAGTCAGAATTTTCTGAGATTTTCAATTTTAGGTTTTCATAAACTGTAAGCCATAATCATTAAAATTATATCAAAAGTAATCTTGGATTTTCTTGAGTTGCATTTTATGAGCCTATATAATTCATTAGTTTCACCTTGTAAATCTATTTGCTGGAATTAACAAACCTTTGCACAATATTTAAATGTTTTGAGTTTCATCTTTATATTTGTATAAACCTGGATCGGTCATGTTTGAAGGGATATTTTGACATTGTTATTTATCACGTACAGTACCTCAACTTGAGAGTGCCCCAACTTTACAGTGTTTTGAGATAAGAGCTGTCTCTCGGCTATGCTTTGAGTTGCAAGCAAAAATTGGAGTTACAAGCATCCCCGCCATTAGTTGGTGTAGAAAATGCCACATTGAATGAATCCTGTAAGCTCCGCCCAAAATATCTAGTCTTACTCGCAAACATTAGATAGATAGATGGATAGATAGATAGATAGATAGATAGATAGTACTTTTTTGATTCCTTCAGGAGAGTTCCCTCAGGAAAATTAAAAACATTAGTTTATAGCTAGAAATGGACTTCGTTTTTCAACCGTGGGTAGGAAGAAAGTAAGTGTGAAGGCGACATTGATTTCAGATACAAGTGTTTTGAGTTAAGAGCTCCATCACAGAGCCAATTAAACTTGTAAGTTGAGGTACTACTAGAATTGCAAAAAAGTAACTGTTGCTAACAGTGAAATTTTAAAAACACAAATTTTAGCCAACTTTGATGAGTACCACTTGGAGCAACACTGTGAAAACTGAAATCTAAGCAAGAATAAATCAAAATGCCATAAAATGACAGTATTTTGTTTACCTAGAACACAGACAGAAAAAAATTGTCATTTTGAACTTTTCTTCCTATCGCTCACACACCAGTAACCTGGATAGATAGGACTTATGATGCTAATTTAAAGATGATGATGATCAGTAAAGCATCATAACTCCTGTTTTTTGCCCAAACTTTTCAATCACTTTTTTCCAGCAGGTCTGCAGGTGTGTGGGTGACAGGAAGAAAAGCTGAGACTCATTTGGGGAGAAGTGTATAAATCGCTAGTACCCCGTAAATGTATACGACTTGATCTTTGTCTCGGTAAAAAAATTGTAAATACTGTTATAGTGAATTTTGATTTAATGTTGCTTCGATTGCAGTTTTAGCAGTGTTGCCCCAAATGATACTCATCAAAAGTAAAGGTTAGCTACCTGTTTTCTTGTTTTTAAGTTCTCACTATTGAAAATTACTTTTTACAAACACGTGATAAATAACAATGCCGAAAAGTCCAACACAATTTAGGGAATAATCTCCTTTCCGAAGGTGGAACAGATCCTGAATGGGTTTGCGTTCCGAGTGTAGCTCGAGAATAACTCACATCACTGGCCAGGTCTGTCTTGGCTTTGGCGGTTAGAATGGAAAGCGAGTCCAGTCGGAGGTCGAAACCCTTTTCCCGCTGCTTCTCCCATTGGCTTCTGTAGACTTTCTGGAATTGAAAAAAAAACAGAACATCTCTCTTGTTTCTATGGTATGAGCTATGAATTAGAGGTCATACAATTTAGCCTGAACTAGCTAACATTAAAGTTCAGGGGCATGACTTCAAGTACCGTATTTTTTGGAGTATAAGTCGCTCTGGAGTATAAGTCGCACCGGCCGAAAATGCATAACAAAGAAGGAAAAAAACATATATAAGTCGCACTGGAGTATAAGTCGCATTTTGGGGGGAAATTTATTTGATAAAACCCTACACCAAGAATAGACATTTGAAAGGCAATTTAAAATAAATAAAGAATAGTGAACAACAGGCTGAATAAGTGTACGTTATATGAGGCATAAATAACCAACTGAGAACGTGCCTGGTATGTTAACGTAACATATTATGGTAAGAGTCATTCAAATAACTATAACATATAGAACATGCTATACGTTTACCAAACAATCTGTCACTCCTGATCGCTAAATCCCATGAAATCTTATACGTCTTGTCTCTTACGTGAATGAGATAAATAATATTATTTGATATTTTACGGTAATGTGTTAATAATTTCACACATAAGTCGCTCCTGAGTATAAGTCGCACCCCCGGCCAAACTATGAAAAAAACTGCGACTTATAGTCCGAAAAATACGGTACCTTACAAAGCTAACTTACCCCGCTGAGAAGGTCTGCGTTTGCCTTTGCTTGTCGGAATAGCGGCTCATCATTGGTCATGGTGTACTGATGCATCGTCTGTTCAGTGTTTGCTTTGTACGCCAGCTGAAAGGCAGGATCAGATCGACCAATGACTGTGGTGATTAACAAAACTAAAGAAAAGTAAGTCTTCATCCGGGTGACCCTTACGTTGCTCTGCAGTTCCTGGCTTTTCTTGGCGTGTTTGATGGAGAGGTTGTCTGCCACTTGGGTGAACTTGATGCTGTCCACCTTCTGGCGGTATTTAGTCTGCGAAACGAAGCACATATGACAAATGAGGAACTGTTTCAATCTTAACTCACAGGCTAAGGGAACTGACATCGCTGAGCAGATCGCCGGCTTTCTTGGCTTGGGTGATGTCAAGGCACCCTTCCGCCTCCCAGCCCACTCCCTTCATCCAGTTCAGGTCCGTGCGGTACTGGTTCTGATGAATAACAGGGGAGAAAAGTCATTGGTCAGTTTGATGGAGGTCAGAATTGTCACACCAAAAGCAAATGGCAGTTTTGACGGGAAAAGTCTAAGATCAGTGAAACGTCTTCATGCTGTCTTGATGAGTTTGCTTTGTTTATACGTACATATGTCTGTTTCTCACCTCGCTTTGCAGAGCGTATGCCTTCTTGGCCTGCTGGACCTTGATGTCATCGGCCATGACGGTGTAGTCGTGGAGCCTGGTGCGATATTCCAGGTCGCTAGCCAGCGCTTGGGCCTTTTTAGCGTGACTCAGGTTGACCATGTCCATAGGCAAGCTGTACCGGGCTTGGTTCTCCTTGGAGCTCTTCTTGTACGCAATCTGGCGGAACAGTTCAACCATGTGAGCGAACTAGTAGTAAGTAGTCCCGGTTGATGGAAATTACACATGCTTACGTCGCTGTACATCTTGGCCACTTGAAGCGAGTGCAGAGTCTTTGAGTCGCTCACGTTAACGCCCACGGCTATTTCCTTGTTCTTCAGATAGTTTTCTTTGTATTTCAGCTGAAACACACATGGCACTTTCAGAGCTGCAACGCTATCCTATTCTGCTTAAATCGTTTTTCTTACATCACTGGCAAGGTCTCTGGAAGCCTTTGCTGCTTTGACGCGAAGGTCGTCCACGCCGATGTCGCAGGATTTGGATTTGGTCTTCTCCCACTCCTCTTTATATCTAATCTGTATTGGCATGGAGGAATAACATGCGAGCAGGGAATACATTCATATGTACTTTGTATATACGGTAATAGGTGCACTTACGTCACTGCACAAGGCGGCATTGTCTTTGGCTTTTTTGATCTGCGGCAGGTCCTGGGAGAGTGTGTACAGGTGCTTGGTATTCTCATAGTCCGCTTTGTAATTTAGCTGTAAAGAAAAATAGATTTGAAGTCATTCATCCCATTGTTTTGTTTTGTGCAGGTCACTTTTGTTAGGTTCATAGCAGCCGTATTCAACCGGTAACCTGGCGTCGAAAATGTCATCAATTTTACATCCGTTTTACATAGGAGAGACTAATGTTTTTGCAGCAGACTGCTAAACCAGCAGAAAATTAATATCGAATCTTTGCATTTTTGCATTTGATTCTTAAAAACAGCCATACATTTCTAAAAACAGCAGCATGCACCTGTAATGTAAAGGCTCTTTGACTTGCATTTTATGGGGATATTTCTAAAAACAGCAGTTCATTTCTAAAAAAAAAAAAAAAAAAAAAAAAAAAAAAGACAGTTCGCTTCTGTAATGAAAAAAGGTATTTGGATAGCATTTTACAGTAGATTCATAAAAACAGTGATATAGTCCTACAAAAACAGCCGAACGCTCCTGCTATATACAGGACCTTTGACTAGTGTTTTTGCAGTAGATTCCTAAAAAAACAGCAGTTAATTTTTTTTTTTTAAACGGCAGTGCCCTCCTGTCATATACATTTCTACACACAGCAGCACACTCCTGTTATATTTAGGACCGTTGACAAACATATTTGCAGTAGATCGTTAAAAACAGCAGAGCGCTCCTGTCATGAAGAGGATCGTTCACTACTATTTTGAAATAGTAGTTAAACGAGCAGAGGACTCATATCATGCATGCGATCTTTCACTCGTGTTTTTGCAGTGGATTCCTAAAAACTGCATTACATTCCTACAAAAACAGCTAAACGCTCCTTTTCCAAATAGGACCTTTGACTAGTACTTTTGCAGTTGATTTCTAAAAACAGCAGCACACCCCAGCGATATAAAGGCTCTTGGACTAATATTTTTGCAGTAAATTCCTAAAAACAGCGGTACATTTTTACAAAAACAGTCAAACACGCTTGTTAAATATAGGACATTTGATTGGCATTTTTGGAGTGGTTCCTTAAGACATACATTTTTTTCAAGATGGCGCTGTTGTAGTGGCTGCTGGTTGCAGGAGCTCTGTGCTTGATGTTTACCTTTTGTCTGTTTTTTGCCTTTTGGTTCGGGCCCCTTCTGGACTGTGCAACAAGGGGGGGACTTTTGTGGAGTTTGAGCCCTGGCCATGTTTGCACTGAAAACCACTGCTGGGCTATCTGCCGCACCGGAGTCCGCGTGAAGAGACGGAAGGAGAGGAAGGGCTGCGGAGCTATAGCGCTGAGCGGCGGGATAGGCGAGCTTCACAAAGCCCTGGCTGAATGAGCATGTATCAGATACTTCCGTCTAACTGGATGGATTCTCGCTTAACAGCTTGGGGCTGGTGGGCAGCCTAGGACGGAGTCGGCTCTCTTGGCTGCTTTTTAGGTCTGTTGCTGTCTCCAGCCGTGGTGACCCCACCCCAGCAGAAGATGATGTGGAGTACTGCAGAAACACCCCCACAGTGTATATGGATGTTGGAATGGTGTTTTTGTTTTGTTTTATTTGTCTATGCATGGCGCAATCGTATGTGCGCAATATGCATTGTTCGTTTTTATGTTTCCGTTGTGTTTTACTTTTGTAGCTGTATGCAGAAATGGCGCCACTGAAGTGGCAGCTGGTTGCATCAGCGCTGTGCTCTTTTAATGTCTTTTATGTCCTCTGTGGGCAGCGCGGTGGCACAGGGTTAGTGACTGTGCCGCACAATACGAAGGTCCTTGGATCGATCCTGGGCTCTGGATCTTTCTGTGTGGAGTTGGCATGTTCTCCTCGTAACTGTGTGGGTTCCCTCCGGGTACTCCAGCTTCGTCCCACCTCCAAAGACATGCACTTAGGGATAGGTTGATTGGCAACACTAAATTGGCCCTAGTGGCCCAGCTGAGATAGGCTCAGCACCCCCCCGCAACCTCGAAAGGGACAAGCGGTAGAAAATGGATGGATGGATGTCCTCTGTGTTCTTTAATGTATTCCTCTTGTTTTCATGAGTTTTTACCTTATTATTTGTGGACTTTTTGAATCTGCATTGCAACCACAATAAATTCCCCGTTGTGGGATGAATAAAGTGTATCCTATCCGATCGTATCCTAAAAACAGCAAAGCGTTCCTTTCATAGAGGATCTTTGACCACCATCTTAGCAGTCAATTTCTAAAAACAGCACAGCACTCCTGTCATAGAGAAGATTGTTGACTACCAATTTGAACTAGGTTCTTTTAACGAGCAGAGCGCTCTTGTCATAAATAGGATATTTTACTAGTGTTTTTGCAGAGGATTCCTAAAAACAGCAGAGCCCTCCTGTCATACAGTATATTGGCTCGTTGACTACCATTTTTGCAGTAAATACAAAAAAAATAGCTCCTTTAAACAAGCAGAGCACTCTTGTCATATTTAGGATCTTTGACTAATGTTTTTGCAGTAGATAAATTCTTAAGGACAAAAAAGCACTCCTGTCATACAAAAGATGCTTGACTAGCAATTGTGCAGTAGATCCTTAAAAACAGCAGCATGCTCCTGTCATATAGACAATCTTTGACAATCTCACATTGCTGATGAGTTGAGCGTTTTTCCTCGCCAGGAGGATCTGCGGCGTGTCCGTCACCGCGCTGTACTTGACTTGGTCAATGTGCTGCCTGTAGATCTTCTGCAGGCAGAAACAAAACAGAACATTCACAGTCCAAACCTGTTAATCTAATAATGCACACAAACAAAAAGATAAAGAGAAGGAACTCACGTCTTTTAACGGGTCCAGCTTCCTTTGACTGCGGTAGCCTGGTGTTAGCGTGGCCTGGTAGGTGTATTCACCTTGATCTTGGTCATGACCCTGTCTATACGTGATCTGGATCGTACAAGATGTACATTCTCTTCTCAGACAAAAACATTCATATCCATACACATGATCACAAATGAGCATCGAGGCTTACGTCGCTGGCCAGCTTTCTGGCTTTAATGGCGTGCACGGTCTTTTTATCCATTACAGAGTCTTCATAGTGACCCCTGTCGCTGGTGTACTTCTCTCTGTATTTGTTCTTTTAAACGCAGATGCAGGTCGTCAGTAACAACACAAGATGCATTGAAAAAACTGGAAATTGTGATGTATCATGTTGTAATTCTATGCCTGTTCGAAAAAACTCAAACTTTTGTTGTGACGCATGGTGCTCCCTTGTGTCCATGCAGAACTTACGTCACTTGTGAATTTTGCCACTTTGGCAGCGTTTTGGAACTGTGGCGTCTCGCAGAAATTGATGCTGTGACCTTTGCTGTTCTCCAAGTCCTTCTTATACTCCACCTGTTCGCATACAAAAACAAAGGTGCATCAAAGATGTTAAAAATAATAAAAAATTGTAGTTGTACAATTATTTCATGTGTCTAATATAATTTAAAAAAACATCTTGTGTTACTTGTTAAGTACGGGGGCCTTAAGCAATATTTTACTTGGATGCCCACCCTTACCATTACAATATTTTTTATAATTTTTCATGTGAAATGATTTTTGTAATTTTTTTTTAATCAAACAAATTACATTTAATGCATGTTTCTTACTAAAACTAATTAATGGGAAAGAAATTGTGAATTTCTTTTGTGCAAAATAAAACATATTACATAATTGAAAAATACATTTATTGATCTTCCTAAATCAACTCTGTCTGGGATTCGAACCCAGGACTTGTTGACGGAGCAGAAAGCGGCTTGAAGTGATGTGCGTTCTGATACCGAGTAAAATGAATGCTGGTATTGGCAATACAGATACCGATACTTAGTGCAAATATACCTAATGTGTCTAATAGGATTTAAAAAATAATGCATTTCAACTGTTGCTGCTTTTGAGGAATCATCTTCAAACGATATAAAATCACAGGAAAAAACAAATGATGTCGTTATTCTGCACTGAATGTGATATTTTATTTATATTTAACTCTCCAAATAGCCTACCGTAAAAGGATACATACACTTGCAGTTTTATAATACTACTGAGTGACACATTTTAATTGCCAGTCATTTTGCTAAATAAACAAATGACAGACTGAATGACTCAGCACAGGACGGTGTACCGCTGCGCTTGGGCATTACGTACTTACCTACTCACTAAAAAGTAGTTCCCACCAATCGCATTTCATTTAGACAAGATCTCAGTTTTAGTTACTTAACTCTGTGCTCCTGTTAATGGTATACATTATCTTAAATAACTAAAGTATCAAAAGTATCAATAGTTTGATTGGAGAATCAATATTAGAGCAGAAAGATCAGGTATCAGCGGTATTTATATTTCAGTATCCATCATTACTCAAAGTTTACTTATATAGCCCAAAATCGCGAGTGTCTCAAAGGGCTGCACAAGGCACAACGACATCCTTGGCTCAGATCCCACATCAGGGTAAGAAAAAAACTCAACCCAATGGGATGACAATGAGAAACCTTGGAGGGGACCACAGATGTGGGGACCCCCCCGGGCGACCGGTGCAATGGACGTCAAGTGGATCTAGCATAATATTGTGAGAGTCTAGTCCATAGTGGATCTAACATAATAGTGGCGGC
This sequence comes from Nerophis lumbriciformis, assembly GCF_033978685.3. Lineage (NCBI taxonomy): Eukaryota > Metazoa > Chordata > Actinopteri > Syngnathiformes > Syngnathidae > Nerophis > Nerophis lumbriciformis. The sequence continues at coordinate 37,177,906 of NC_084558.2, read as the reverse complement.
GAGGATTATGTTTCATATAAAGTGCCCTGTCGTTCATTAAATTACATTTAAATGCGCTTCGTCGCGCAAAACTGGGCCCCCCTCAGGATCACAGGGCCCTACGCACTGCGCGTGTTCTGCCTAGACCAGTGGTTCTCAAATGGGGGTACGCATACCCCTAGGGGTACTTGAAGGTATGCCAAGGGGTACGTGAGTTTTTTTTCAAATATTCTAAAAATAGCAACAATTTAAAAATCCTTTATAAATATAAATACAAACTAGAGATGTTCGATAATATCGGGGTTTTTTTATCAGTATCGTTTTTCATTTATTTATTTTATTGTTTATTAAATCAACATAAAAAACACAAGATACACTTACAATTAGTGCACCAACCCAAAAAACCTCCCCCATTTACACTCATTCACACTCACAAAAGGGTTGTTTTTTTCTGTTATTAATATTCTGGTTCCTACATTATATATCAATATATATCAATACAGTCTGCAAGGGATACAGTCCGTAAGCACACATTATTGTGCGTGCTGCTGGTCCACTAAAAGTACTAACCTTTAACAGTTCATTTTACTCATTTTCATTAATTACTAGTTTCTATGTAATTGTTTTTATATTGTTTTACTTTCTTTTTTATTCAAGAAAATGTTTTTAACTTATTTATCTTATTTTATTTTATTATTATTTTAAAAAAGGACCTTAACTTCACTATACCTGGTTGTCCAAATTAGGCATAATAATGTGTTAATTCCACGACTGTATATATCGGTATCGGTTGATATCGGTATCGGTAATTAAGGGTTTGGTCAATATCGGAATATCGGATATCGGCAAAAACCCATTATCGGACATCCCTAATAAAAACCTATCTTTTTTTCCAAATAGTTCAAGAAAGACCACTACAAATGAGCAATATTTTGCACTGTTATACAATTTAATAAATCAGAAACTGATGACATAGTGCTGTATTTTACTTCTCTATCTCTTTTTTTTTCAAACAAAAATGCTTTGCTCTGATTAGGTGGTACTTGAATTTAAAAAAATTTCACAGGGGGTACATCACTGAAAAAAGGTTGAGAACCACTGGCCTAGACGGTGGGGCGGCCCTGCTCATACCACAGTTTGAGCAAACAGGCATTCCTTTGCGATGAATATAAGGTAAAGTGACTCCACAAGCGACGTGGCGAAGAGATGACACAAAGGAGACATGTAATGGACACTAATGACCAGCATGGCTAACGTGTCTTTGTTCAGAATAGACCTTCAAGCCTCGTGGCCTTGGAGGTAAAGCACAAGCATGTCAGGGATGCTGGGCTTCCATTTTCAGTGTGCGGGGCACATACGCGTCAGTCCTCACCTCGCTGACCAGCTTGTTGATTTTCCGAGCGTTCTTCAGAGCCAAGTTGTCCTCGGAGGTCAGACTGTGGTAATGCGATGATCCCTTCATCTTATTTAGATCTTTTCTGTATTTCAGCTGGAGAATGCAAGGAGAAAGACGGATGTGAGTTTGCTGGTTTAGTCTAAGAAGGACAACATATGGGGTTTAGCTTGCGAAGGTTCGATGACAAGGATGGTTATTGCAAGGAGAACACAATGAGCGATTAGTAATGCTTGGAGATTTATTTCCAAATAGTTTGCATGGTGACACAACTGATCCTGGCTCTGTTTTTAGCCGCACAGCCAGCAAGAGAGCCAGACAGGTTGACGTTCCATAGAGAATTCTGTCAAGATAATCAATCAGTTACTGGCCGGCATCATAACCATTTTATTAACTGAAACTGAATTATTGAAGCCTTGTGATACGACTGTATTTTCCGGACTGTAAGCCGCTACTTTTTTTCCCACGTTTCGAATCCTTCAGATCATTAAATGGTGCAGCTAATTTATGGGTTTTTCTTCTGTAACAGCCATAATGTTTTCTATTCAACAAATAGTTTTCATATAACACCGACAAAGACACTGAAAAGGTGTGTCAATGTTTGTGCAATGGCGCCATCTTATGTACGAGTTCGCTCACTGTAGGTGCTGCGTGTTGAGAATGTACTTCCTGTTTCGTGCCTTGAACCGGAAGTGTAACCCTCCATAGTGTTTCTGCTCAAAAGGATTCTTCATTCATCAATCCAAGCAACGTTTGTAAGTTCTACAATATAACTACAATTCATACTTACTAACCGTCCCATGTATGATGTCTGTAGGAGGGTTTTTATGCATATTTATTCGCACTGTCATGATGTAATAAAGCTAGCGTTGTTGGCGTTAGCAAATATGCTAACACATTTAAAAGTGTCTGTGTTAGTATTATTAACTTGCAATAGTATTATTTTTGTATTTTTTTCAGTTTCGTAAATTCACCAAAAGGTCAGCGTGGAGTTATTGAGTTTGTTTAGCTGATTGGAGACTTAGCTTCATGACGACGACTGTTTGATCAGCCGTTTTACGGGCACCGTTTGGAAACAATTATGGTATGTAAATAATCATTTTCAAAACTATGTTGTACTGGTATATGTCTGCAGCTTATAGTGCAGTGCGGCTAATATATGTAAAAATATTTATTAATTCTAATATTTGGTGGGTCTGGCTTAAATACGGGTGCGCTCTATAGCTTGGAAAAAACGGTAAATTAATTGTATCACTCTTATCATACTGCATACAGCGTTTTTTATGTTATAGTAAACTTTATTCTATGGATGTCCGATAATGGCTTTTTGCCGATATCCGATATTCTGATATTGTCCAACTCTTTAATTACCGATACCGATATCAACTGATACCGATATCAACCGATATATACAGTCGTGGAATTAACACATTATTATGCCTAATTTGGACAACCAGGTATGGTGAAGATAAGGTACTTTAAAAAAAAAAAAAAAAAAAAAAAAAAATAAGAAAAATAAATTAAAAACATTTTCTTGAATAAAAAAGAAAGTAAAACAATATAAAAACAGTTACATTGAAACTAGTAATTAATGATAATTAGTAAAATTAACTGTTAAAAGTTAGTACTATTAGTGGACCAGCAGCACGCACAATCATGTGTGCTTACGGATTGTATCCCTTGCAGACTGTATAGATATATATTGATATATAATGTAGGAACCAGAATATTAATAACAGAAAGAAACAACCCTTTTGTGTGAATGAGTGTGAATGAGTGTAAATGGGGGAGGGAGGTTTTTTGGGTTGGTGCACTAATTGTAAGTGTATCTTGTGTTTTTTATGTTGATGTAAATAAAAAAAAAATTAAAAATTAAAATTAAAATTAAAAAAAACGATACCGATAATAAAAAAAACGATACCGATAATTTCCGATATTACATTTTAACGCATTTATCGGCCGATCGGACATCTCTACTTTATTCCCTATTTCCTGTTATTTGGTTACCATCATATGTTTCCTTAGTACCATTAGGTGGTGGCGTCATTTTTTTTTAAAATTGGGAAGCCACACTACTTTTTATACTCACGTCACTGGCGTTTTCCTGAGCCTTCTTTGCCAGATAGTAACCGGGGGTTATCATCGCAGGGAAGCTTCCTTTGCCTCGCTGCTGCTCGTACGCTTCTGTGTAGGCAATCTGCATGAAAAAGTACACACGTCCATATTCAACCCCTTAAAGTTCCGTTTTTTTACCCTTAGGTCCAAAAACAGTCCCTTTCAAGAAACTAATACTGAATATATTTTAATAACAAATCTTTTCAACAAGTTCAGTACCCTTTTTTCGGGAAAATATTTCTGGAAAATCATCATTAGCGTTACAGTATAAAAAAAAAAATGTGGTTGTAAAGAGAGTCAATGGGTCCAAATAGGTCCCCAAGGTAAAGAGTGTAGGCACATTTTGAAAAAATAATCCTTTCTTTATACTTACTGGCCACCATGGCCGTAACTGCCATTGAGGATACCGAGGTCATGTCTTCTGTATTTTTTTAAGTGACAAAAAGAAGTTGATATGACTGACGCAAATGGTACTTTGTGTAGGACATCATGTGATCATCTTCTCACAATAAACAATCTTTGGTCATGAACTGCGGGCTGCAACTCCAGCAATGTAACACAATGACATCAACTTTTACTATAAACATCATCCGATCCGAAATGTGCTGTCAACATAACATTAACATTTAATTACACTGACATAGCTGATGTTGGTTTCATCTGAATGAACTGTCGGGGAAAATACCGTTTTCATGTCAGCCAAGTTCTGTTCACAGAGATCAAGCACGCCCGCCCTAAACTTAGCTCCGCGTAGGTCTTCGCGATCCATGGGGGGGCTCGTTTTACGTAAAGAAGCACAGCACATGTCAAATGTGTTATGGAATGACAAGGCCCTTAATATAAAATTTTACCCCAAACGTAAACAGAAAGTGGTGGGTTCGAATCCCGGTCATAATTGGAACTGTGGAATGGTGTTAAATGTATGTTTTATTGATGTTAAAATGTTTTAATACGCAAAACTTCAGCATATTAATAAAAAAGTAGACTGTTACAAAATCATATTGATTGTCATAGATGTCAGATAATATAACACGTGATAGTTCTACCTCAACTGCAAGCGTTTGTTATTCTGGAAATGCATTGTGTTGCTCAAGGTAATATTATTTATATGGTGCTGGGATACACATCATCTCAGCCTTTCAAAGCTTCTCTTGAACCACCAATTTTTGACCTCGGTATATGTCAAATCCTAGTTACGGCCCTGCTAGCCACATATATTTATCATCAAAACAATCAAATGAGCAGAAAGTATACAATTTGGGATAAGCATATTAAACCTGATTCACTAGGCGACAAATTTCGATTAACCCCTGGTGACAAAAATGTTCTCTCCCTCCGATTGCATCACACATATTTTAACAAGGCGTAAAACATGGATAACCTGGCTGATGTTTTCTGCGTTCTCTCTGGCGTGGAGCACATCAATCGCCGCCGCGTCTGCACTCGCTTTGCCCTTAATCTCCTGCTCGTACACATGACGGTACTTTATCTGCACATACGAGGAAACCATCAGTAACCAGTGACCAGCTATCTTGGACAATATACTGTACACAAGTGTATTTTCATGCTTACATTGCTAGCCTGTTCTGAGGCCTTTTTTGACATCTTGTACCCTGGCGTGAGATGTGCAGGGAAGCTGCCTTTGCCTCTATGTTGCTCGTACTCCTCTGTGTAGGCATACTGCAGCAAGAATATGAATTAGTTGCATGCACAATCGAATACACATTATTGGAAGCTAAGGAGTTTATGGGTGAACCGCATTGAACTAAGTGAAGAAAATTCTGGTATAAAACTGCATTAATGAAGAGTACTAGTGGCGTCCAACAGGGGCCTCTACTGGGACTCAGTCTGTTTAAATGTAATATTATACTATAAACTAATGCATTGCTGTTTCTTTTAATAAAACACAAGAAATCAGAAATACATAAAAATTAGGGATGTCCGATAATGGCTTTTTGCCGATATCCGATATTCCGATATTGTCCAACTCTTTAATTACCAGTACCAATATCAACCAATACCGATATCAACCGATATATACCGTCGTGGAATTAACACATTATTATTCCTAATTTGGACAACCAGGTATGGTGAAGATAAGGTACTTTTAAAAAATGTTTATAAAATAACATAAATAAATTAAAAACATTTTCTTGAATAAAAAATAAAGTAAAACAATATAAAAACAGTTACATAGAAACTAGTAATTAATGAAAATGAGTACCGGTAAAATTAACTGTTAAAGGTTAGTACTATTAGTGGACCAGCAGCACGCACAATCATGTGTGCTTACGGACTGTATCCCTGCAGACTGTATTGATATATATTGATATATAATGTAGGAACCAGAATATTAATAACAGAAAGAAACAACCCTTTTGTGTGAATGAGTGTGAATGAGGAGGAGGAAGTTATTTTGGGTTGGTGCACTAATTGTAAGTGTATCTTGTGTTTTTTATGTTAATTTAATAAAAAAATTAAAAAAATTAAATTAAAAAAAACGATACCGATAATAAAAAAAACGATACCGATAATTTCCGATATTACATTTTAACGCATTTATCGGACGATAATATCGGCAGGCCAATATTATCGGACATCTCTAATAAAAATAGTTTCTAATTTATTTACCAGTCCGTAACCTAATTGCATAGGGATACAAAAAGGGGTTACATTCATGGACTCACATCGCTGACAATCTGTCCTTGTTTCTTGGCCAGGATCACCTCCGGAGGGTCGACAAAGGCGGTGTACTTTGAAACTCTCTCCTCGTGTCCTTTTTTATATTCAAGCTGTAGGGATAGAACACAAAGAGCTCCTCCACGTTGGCTCTTTGAGACACATAATGATGCACAAAAACTTAAACTTACGTTGCTTGCCAGCGTGTTAGCGTTTTTCACGGCCTGGTATCCTGGTGTGATCATGGCGGGGAAGCTGCCTTTGCCTTTAGACTGCTCGTTCTCCTCTGTGTAATTTACCTGTAAACATGGCATCAGCTCACTACACCAATATTGTGACAAAATAATAATTTAATAAATGAAGATGGGAGTGAACTCACATCACTTACAGTGTTCTGGGCCTGGGACATAGTCACTATCTCCTGGTTGGTGTACCACGACTGCTGCTGGGAGAACTCCGACTGAGACTTGAAGGTCTGTTTGCATACAGAACACATCCAGCATTTTTAAATTTAAGTGGTACTAAGGTTTGGAGTACTAAGCCACCATGATCACTAAATGTCACTAAAGAGGGTTGAGGTTCCTGAAAATATAACCAACAATTTGGATTTAGAACTCCCTCTAACTGGCGAAAGGCCTGTCCCTCTCCCAGGAGCTCACCTGATTGGCCAGACGAGCTTTCTCCAGCTCCATGGAGCGCATGTCATGGTGGAACGTGGACATAAAACGGTCGCCTTCTTCACGGTACTTCAGCTACAAAGCGCACATAGACCACAAAACGTTAAAAGCCGAGGCCAGCGACACGTTTGCACAAGCGCACACTGGACACATGGCAAGGCGGCAGATCTTAGAGCCATTTTTAGGGAATTTGAAAATCGATTTGACACAAAATGGCTTGAGTAGCATTAACGGCGTCGGTTTACTGGCAGACTCACCCAGAGTGTTGTATTGGGGCATCTTTGGTTTAGGATATGATGTTTTATATTATATTGTGTCCAAACAGTTTGTAGGTATCACTTCTATAGAAAGTTATTTTAGTATTTTCAGGGAGAAAAAAAATTGTTTTTGGCGTTAAAGGCCATCAGAAACACATTTTTAAACAGCTCATGTTTCGATGCCAAAATTCTAAACTATATCAGTTTATAACCGTATATAAAAAAACGTTTAATCATATCGGAAGGCCTGTGAAGTACCACAGGATTCTGTTTTGGGGCCTCGTTAATTTTGTGAAACATGTTTTAAAACAGCTCATGTTTCTCTGCAGGGACTCCAAAGTTCAACACTAAATTAGTTTATGAAAATACGTTTGACATTTAACTGCAAAAACTGCACAATAATATATATAAAACCGTTTTGGTCATACTGAAAAGGCGTGTGAAGTACCACAGGGTTCTGTGTTGGGGCCTTGTTGGTTTGTGATATGATGTACATGTACCGTAATCTTCTAAATTGTTCCAACAGTCTATAGATATCACATCGATGAAAAGTAATTTTATGTGTTGATCACAACTAGTTTCTTGGGGGAAACGGAAGTTGATTAGATCAGAAACATTGTTTTAAAAAAGCTCATGTTTCTCCACAATCATTCCAACGTTTAACACTAAATGAGTTTATGAAAATATGTTTGACACTGCAAAAACTGCACAAAAATGTATATAAAACAGTTTTGGTCATACTGGAAAGGCATGTGAAGTATCACAAGATTCTGTGTTGGGGCCTTGTTGGTTTGTGATATGATGTACCGTATTTTTCGGAGTATAAGTCGCACCGGAGTATAAGTCGCACCTGCCGAAAATGCATAATAAAGAAGGAAAAAAACATATATAAGTCGCACTGGAGTATAAATCGCATTTTTTGGGGAAATTTATTTGATAAAACCCAACACCAAGAATAGACATTTGAAAGGCAATTTAAATTAAATAAAGAATAGTGAACAACAGGCTGAATAAGTGTATGTTATATGAGGCATAAATAACCAACTGAGAACGTGACTGGTATGTTAATGTAACATATTATGGTAAGAGTCATTCAAATAACTATAACATATAGAACATGCTATACGTTTACCAAACAATCTGTCACTCCTAATCGCTAAATCCCATGAAATCTAGTCTAGTCTCTTGCGTGAATGAGCTAAATAATATTATTTTATATTTTATGCTAATGTGTAAATAATTTCATACATAAGTCGCTCCTGAGTATAAGTCGCACCCCCCACCCAAACTATGAAAAAAAACTGCGACTTATAGTCCGAAAAATACAGTACCTGTAATTTTCTAAATTGTTCCAACAGTCTATAGATATCACATCGATGAAAAGTCATTTTATGTGTTGATCACAACTAGTTTCTTGGGGAAAACGGAAGCTGATTAGATCAGAAAAATTGTTTTAAAACAGCTCATGTTTCTCCACAATCATTCCAAAGTTCACCACTAAATGAGTTTATGAAATTATGTTTGACACTTGACTATAAAATCTGTTTAAACTCCTTACATAAAACCGTTTTATGCCTGTGGGGTACCACAGACTTCTGTGTTGGATATAAAGTAATATTCTCCGAACAGTTTGTAGATTTCACATTGATAGAAATTCATTGTATTTATTGATCACAAGTATTGTCTGGGGAAAGATTCCATTTTTGGAGTTAATCACATCAGAAACAAGTTTTTTAACAGATGCTGTTTATCCAAAATTGCAAAAATTGACTAATACACTAGGAGTTGTGGGGAAATCTTCAAAACAGCCTGATGTAAAACAATGTTAGTCATAGTAGATTGCTTGTGGAGTCCCATAGGGTTCTGTGATAGAGCCTCATCAGTTTATGATATGATGTCATGTTTTACAGTATTTTGTACCACAATTGTTTTTGAAAAAAGATAAAGCGAGAAAAATCAGTCGGTATATGCTATAAAGATCTAGAATTGAGGGTGAGAAGTCGACCGTCATAATAAATATCAACACGTTGAGACCCCAAATCCCTCTGGAGACGTACAGTAGATGAGGAGTTAACGAGCCTGCTGCTACTATAAGTCAGGAGCCTCACGTGGATTTTGAGACAGAGACGTAATAAGACAGACAGGAACAGGTGGAGGAGAGGAAGCGATGCCGGGCGGTCCTTTTTTTTTTTGCCCCTCTCTCTCCCCCTCTACTTGGTGTATAATTTTAGCCACCTGAAGCATAAAGTGGGCTTGAGCGAAGTCACCGAAATAACCCGAGGCGCACTCTCCATTCCACAGGGCTGCCATCACTAAAGAAAAGTTGCAGTGGAAGCCTGTTAAAGTGAAGTAATTTGAGCGCGAAACTTGTAAATGCGGGAAGCAGGGAATTTAGGTGCAAGATGATCCAAGCCTCCCTGAGGTCTTAACATAGACTCCTCCTGAGTCATGTCCCAAAAATGATAAATGATGGCTCTTATTGCAGAGACAATAACTTATGTTAGCCTGTCAGCAGACACACCTTGACATGGACAACATGACATCACCTCCTCACCTCGCTGCTGGCATTGCTTTGCTTCTTGGCGTTGATGTTGACGGGCGTCTGGTACACGCTGGTGAAGGTGTTGTTCCTTGGGTTGTGTCTGCAGGCGTAATCGTTGAAATAAGTCGATTTATATGACGCGGAAACAAAGAAAAGGGAGATGGCGGGAGTACTCACACTGAGCAGTATGGCCTCTTCTTGTGGCTGACAAAGTTGTTGGCTGTCAGCACCATCTTGCAGATGTCGCAGTGAAAACATGCTTTGTGCCAGTTCTGCGATGGATAAATCACATGATTATCCCCAAAGGAGTGAAGCTTTCATCCTTAAGCTAACAAAAGTGGCATTCATCTTATAGTGTAGCATGCAGGCATCCAGGCATGGTTTGTGTATAAAAAAAAATCATAATTTAAAGTGGATTATTTGGAACATTAACTAATTTGGTGGACGTTAATTTGTGTCTTTTCTATGAAAGCTTTTCTTTGACACAGAATTTATGTAACTGATTTTTTTTTGTGTTTAAATTTTGCGGACTGACAATTTTATTGAGTACAAATTTGTGAGCAAAAGTGTGTGTTTAAAAATTGTGTTTGTTAAAGTACAGCGTTTTATCATTCTGTGTGTAGAAATTCCGTATATCAAAGTCAGTGCAGAAAAGTTTAGTGCAAAAATATTTGTAGTTTCAAAACGCGAGAGCCACTTCCGATAAATTAAGACTGAAGCTGATCGATCCTGTCTCAGAACCAGCCAATGAGGTGTCAAGTTTGAAGTCACTTTCGATTTCTACACTGAATTTCTCTGCACCGAATTTTTATACACTTGAATTTTCCAAAACTTTATTTTAACAAACGGAATTTTTGAACACACAAATTTTACTCACAAATTTTTTTTCAATGAAATTGTTGGTATAATTTGATTTACTTCACAAAATTCAAACGCAAAAAAATCAGCTACATAAATTTGTGTCCAAAAAAGCCTTCGTAACAAAGACACAAATTAATCTCTGTAAATTCTGACTTGTTTAAATTTGGTAATTCTTTATTTTTGTCATTCCTACGGTACTGTATGTACAGTTGGAGCCAGGGGTGCTCCAAAAAATCGATTCAAATCCAAATCTCTATTTTAATTTACTTTGATTCTAAATCGATTAACTATTTTCTAGAATCTATTTAAAATCTTGTAGAAACTTACTTAATACTACATGTCATTAAAAAAAAAACTACAATAGTTCATATTTCTTGCGTAGAAAAGTGCATGTTAAGTTAAAGTTAAAGTACCAATGATTGTCACACACACTATGCAGAGAAATTATTCTCTGCATTTGACCTGCAGCACCTCCTGTACTACTTCTGTTGTTTTCAAATGTAGAATTTACAAAGAGGGTTGAATAATTTTCAGTACAACTGTAATTCAATTACATTTATTTTTGTTATTTTATTGATTTGACTATATTTATTTTATACCCGTTTTATGTTGTCAGTGTTGCCATAGATAAGATGACAACAAAATAAGACTCAGTGCGTGTATTGATGACCAATAACATTACATTTTAACAAACAAGACAACAACAAAATAAACAATCATTAGAGACTTCTTTGTAATACCTGGTCAATGCAGTTGATCTTCTCCGCTGGGTACACCACAAACCCACACCTTGCACAAGATTGCATCATGGGTCCTTTGTCCTTTTCCCCCCTTAAAGAAAACAAAAAGTTTTTAGGAAAAACCTCTCCGAGACAGTCCAGACTGAGTCTCTGCTTGTGGTAAACTTAGCTCTGTGACTGCTGCTGTGCCACTCTTACTTGACACCATGTCCCGTGATTGGACCGCCCCCATTTTGCACATAACATGGTAGACCACTGGTAGACACGGCTGTCTGTCTACAGGAGCAAAAACAGTGTCCACATGTCAATATATATGTGTAATGATCCCTCGTTGGACAATTAGGTCAACTTCTGAGACCTCGTTATGACACACAGGCGAAATGGTGTTACACGTTGTACAATAGCTATAGATAGATGCCAGATCAACTTTAATGACTAATATAAAGACGTACTCAGACTAAAGTAATGTCATTATTGACTAAATATATATATATATATATTTTTCCGGCAGTAATTTTTTCTTTTCGGTGCGGCCCTTCACTCTTAGCTAAACTAAACTAAACTAAAAAAATATATGATGTTAATTTAACAACATACAATTGTGTGGAGTTTAGAAACTACTGAAAATGGAAGTTAATTTGTTTTTACTATGAAATCTTTTTTTGGACAACTGAATTGTTTGTGTTTGAATTTTGTGAACTGAGCGGTAGAAAATGGATGGATGGATGGAATTTTTTTTTTTTACTTCAAATTATGCTGACAATTTGATCATATGAAAATTAGAGAACAAAATTTGTGATTTAAAAATCAATGTGTAAAAATAAATTCAGTGCAGAAATATTTGTTGCTTCAAAACTCAAGGCCTTTTATGGTATGGTGGCTTACAACCATCACTTTTCCCTGCTTTGTAAGGCCCGTGTCACGTGACATAAACTTGACACCTCATTGGCTGGTTCTCAGACAGGATCGATTTCTTCAGTCTTAAATTAAGTTTTGATTGATTGATTGGAACTTTTATTAGTAGATTGCACAGTTCAGCACATATTCTGTATAATTGACCACTAAATGGTAACACCTGAATAAGTTTTTCAACTTGTTTAAGTAAATCAATTAATGGTACAAATATATACTATCATCATAATACAGTCATCACACAAGTCAATCATCAGAGTATATACATTGAATTATTTACATTATTTACAATCCGGGGGGTGGGATGAGGAGGGTTTGGTCGATAACAGCACTTCAGTCATCAAGCCTACTCAGTGGCCTAGTGGTTAGAGTGTCCGCCTTGAGGTCGGTAGGTTGTGAGTTCAAACCCCGGCCGAGTCATACCAAAGACTATAAAAATGGGATCCATTACCGCCCTGCTTGGCACTCAGCGTCAAGGGTTGGAATTGGGGGTTAAATCACCAAAAATGATTCCCGGGCGCAGCCACCGCTGCTGCCCACTGCTCCCCTCACCTCCCAGGGGGTGATCAAGGGTGATGGGTCAAATGCAGAGAATAATTTCGCCACACCTAGTGTGTGACACAATCATTGGTACTTTAACTTTAACTTAACAATTGCATCATCAGAAATGGGCATTGAAACAGTGTAGGTCTGACTTGGTAGGATATGTACAGCAAGCAGAGAACATAGTGAGTTCAGATAGCATAAGAACAAGTATATACATTTGATTATTTACATTTGGTTATTTACAATCCGGGGAGGTGGGATGTGGAGGGGGGAGGGTGTTAGTCAAGGGTTGAAATTGCCTGGAGGTGTTGTTTTAGAGTTGTTTTTGAGTCCGAATGGACCATGTTCCGCGCCTCTATTGTCGAGGCGGCTGATTGGAGTTGTGGCCGCAAGGTAGTTGGTGCTTGTCGTGGCGGTAATCCTAGAACCCGTTGGTGGACACCGGCGGTGAGGGATGCCGTCAAGCTGAAGAAGGAGTCCTATCGGGTTCTTTTGGCTCATAGGACTCCTGAGGCAGCGGACAGGTACCGACAGGCCAAGCGGTGTGCGGCTTCAGCGGTCGCAGAGGCAAAAACTCGGACATGGGAGGAGTTCGGGGAAGCCATGGAAAACGACTTCCGGACGGCTTCGAAGCAATTCTGGACCACCATCCGCCGCCTCAGGAAGGGGAAGCAGTGCACTGTCAACACAGTGTATGGCGAGGATGGTGTTCTGCTGACCTCGACTGCGGATGTTGTGGATCGGTGGAGGGAATACTTCGAAGACCTCCTCAATCCCACCAACACGTCTTCTTATGAGGAAGCAGTGCCTGGGGAGTCTGTGGTGGGCTCTCCTATTTCTGGGGCTGAGGTTGCTGAGGTAGTTAAAAAGCTCCTCGGTGGCAAGGCCCCAGGGGTAGATGAGATCCGCCCGGAGTTCCTTAAGGCTCTGGATGCTGTGGGGCTGTCTTGGTTGACAAGACTCTGCAGCATCGCGTGGACATCGGGGGCGGTACCTCTGGATTGGCAGACCGGGGTGGTGGTTCCTCTCTTTAAGAAGGGGAACCGGAGGGTGTGCTCTAACTATCGTGGGATCACACTCCTCAGCCTTCCCGGTAAGGTCTATTCAGGTGTACTGGTGAGGAGGCTACGCCGGATAGTCGAACCTCGGATTCAGGAGGAACAGTGTGGTTTTCGTCCTGGTCGTGGAACTGTGGACCAGCTCTATACTCTCGGCAGGGTCCTTGAGGGTGCATGGGAGTTTGCCCAACCAGTCTACATGTGTTTTGTGGACTTGGAGAAGGCATTCGACCGTGTCCCTCGGGAAGTCCTGTGGGGAGTGCTCAGAGAGTATGGGGTATCGGACTGTCTGATTGTGGCAGTCCGCTCCCTGTATGCTCAGTGCCAGAGCTTGGTCCGCATTGCCGGCAGTAAGTCGGACACGTTTCCAGTGAGGGTTGGACTCCGCCAAGGCTGCCGTTTGTCACCGATTCTGTTCATAACTTTTATGGACAGAATTTCTAGGCGCAGTCAAGGCGTTGAGGGGATCTGGTTTGGTGGCTGCAGGATTAGGTCTCTGCTTTTTGCAGATGATGTGGTCCTGTTGGCTTCATCTGGCCAGGATCTTCAGCTCTCACTGGATCGGTTCGCAGCCGAGTGTGAAGCGACTGGGATGAGAATCAGCACCTCCAAGTCCGAGTCCATGGTTCTCGCTCGGAAAAGGGTGGAGTGCCATCTCCGGGTTGGGGAGGAGATCTTGCCCCAAGTGGAGGAGTTCAAGTACCTCGGAGTCTTGTTCACGAGTGAGGGAAGAGTGGATCGTGAGATCGACAGGCGGATCGGTGCGGCGTCTTCAGTAATGCGGACGCTGTATCGATCCGTTGTGGTGAAGAAGGAGCTGAGCCGGAAGGCAAAGCTCTCAATTTACCGGTCGATCTACGTTCCCATCCTCACCTATGGTCATGAGCTTTGGGTTTTGACCGAAAAGACAGGATCACGGGTACAAGCGGCCGAAATGAGTTTCCTCCGCCGCCGGGTGGCGGGGCTCTCCCTTAGAGACAGGGTGAGAAGCTCTGCCATCCGGGAGGAGCTCAAAGTAAAGCCGCTGCTCCTCCACATCGAGAGGAGCCAGATGAGGTGGTTCGGGCATCTGGTCAAGATGCCACCCGAACGCCTCCCTAGGGAGATGTTTAGGCACGTCCAACTGGTAGGAGGCCACGGGGAAGACCCAGGACACGTTGAAGTGAAGTAAATTATATTTATATAGCGCTTTTTTTTAGTGACTCAAAGCGCTTTACATAGTGAAACCCAATATCTAAGATACATGTAAACCAGTGTGGGTGGCACTGGGAGCAGGTGGGTAAAGTGTTTTACCCAAGGACACAACAGCAGTGACTAGGATGGCGGAAGCGGGGATCGAACCTGCAACCCTCAAGTTGCTGGCACGGCCGCTCTACCAACCGAGCAATACCGCGTTGGGAAGACTATGTCTCCCGGCTGGCCTGGGAACGCCTCGGGATCCCCCGGGAAGAGCTGGACGAATTGGCTGGGAAGAGGATAGTCTGGGCTTCCCTGCTTAGGCTGCTGCCCCCGAGACCCGACCTCGGATAAGCGGAAGAAGATGGATGGATGGATAATAGCAAACACAGCTTTCTGAAAATGTGGTACCCAGAGGTAGGGACAATTTACTTTTTCTTATGCTTTCTGATCTCTCTCTCTCTCTCTCTCTATGTCCACTACTTGCTGTACATATCCTACCAAGTCAGACCTACACTGTTTCAATGTACATTTCTCTGATGATACAATTGTTGATGACTGGAGTGATGAGAACAACCAAACCTACCCCCCCATCCCACACCCTGGATTGTAAATCCCACACCCTGGATTGTAAATAATTCAATGTATATACTCTGTTGATTATCTTGTGTGATGACTGTATTATGATGATAGTATATATCTGTATCAGGAATCAATTTAAGTGGACCCCGACTTAAACAAGTTGAAAATCTTATTGGGGTGTTACCATTTAGTGGTCAATTGTACGGAATATGTACTCCACTGTGCAATCTACTAATAAAAGTCTCAATCAATCAATCAAAAACTGCAAGTCTTTCAGGCTGAGTTGTACCGTTCCAATATGGCGGCACATGCGCATGTAGCCAGATATGGCCAACGTTGCTTACGTAACACTCTGACGTAATGACGTTCCTTGGAGATTCCGTCAAACTTGAACGCAAAACTTTCAGCTGTGTTTTGTTTGAGGAAGTAAAACTTCCATAAAAGGAACACAAAACGACAATATTTTGACTCAGCGACACAGCGTAAGTACAAACTAATTATACGCAGCTACTCCTGAAGCAGACACAGTTTACGTGTTAGTATGAATGTAAGACTAAATTAGCTAAACCGATGCTAACGATGTGCTAGCGGCAGAATGGCTGGAGAACCTGTTAAGAAGACTGAACTTGGACCTGAAGATGAGGAAGAAGAACAGACGGGTGACATTACAGACGCCAAACCTGACCGCAAGGGGAGGTTTCTACTTTTTGGGTTAGTAGACACCACAGACGAACTTTCACTTCCAACATTAGTCAACCTCAATTTCCGGTGATAAAGCGGTGTTGCATTTGGTTATTCTAATCACCGCCTGAGCACAAGATGGCGCTGCACGCTTTTGTACCCATGTAATGATTAGGATCGAGGGGAAAGCAAAACAAGAGTAGGACATTATGTAAATAAAGACAAGGGGAAAAAAAGTGATTTTGATATTTATTATTATAATATTTTCAAATATATTTATGAAATATTTTTTTCAACAAAATGCAAGTTATTTTGCCATTTTTAAATAATTTCCAATTGTATTCATATACAGTCGTGGTCAAAAGTTTTCATACACTTGTAAAGAACATAATATCATGGCTGTTTTGAGTTTCCATTAATTTCTACAACTCTTATTTTTTTGTGATAGAGTGATTGGAGCACATACCGTATTTTCCGCACTATAAGGCGCCCCGGATTATAAGGCGCACCTTCAATGAATGGCATATTTCAAAACTTTGTTCATATATAAGGCACACCGGATTATAAGGCGCACCTATGCATCCATTAGATGGAGGAAGGGAATGTCAACAAAACAGTCAGGTAGCTCAGTCAAACTTTAATAATAGATTACAAACCAGCGTTCTGACAACTCTGTTCACCCCCAAAATGAATAAACAGCTGTTTTATTATTTTCCCCGAAAGTCAGTGACGTGGTGTTTTGTTTATCTTTTAACAACAGCAAGGTATAACATGTAGTGCAACATTTATATCACATAGTGGAGGGGAACTTTTCCCTGATTCAATAAACACGTAAAAAACAGTGATACTGTTATGGTAAATCAAACGTTAGTGCAATCACAATATAGTAACACTCAAAATAGTGCAGAGCAATAACAATATATCAATAACTCAACGTTGCTCAAACGTTAATGTCACACAACACAACACACAAAATAAACATGTAAAGCTCATTTTATGAAGTTATTCCTCATCCACGAATCCCTCGAATTCTTCTTCTTCAGTGTCCGAATTAAACAGTTGGGCGGATACGCCATCCAACATGCTCCGTCTCGTCAAAGTCGTCATTAATCGAGTCAGTGTCGCTGCTGCTCTTTTCCCGTGTTCTACTGCGTGACTGATCGTCTTAAGTTTAAACTCTGCGTCGTAAGCGTGTCTCTTACTAGGAGCCATTTTGGGTTCTTTACATAAACAAACAAATGGAAATCAGAACTTCTTCTTCTGCGGGTGAAAAAGAAGTTGGCGGCTGCTTACCGTGGTTGCGAGACCTAAACTTTATGAAAATTAATTTCAGGTTTGTTGTGGCTAAATATTGGTCGA
This sequence comes from Nerophis lumbriciformis, assembly GCF_033978685.3. NCBI lineage: Eukaryota > Metazoa > Chordata > Actinopteri > Syngnathiformes > Syngnathidae > Nerophis > Nerophis lumbriciformis. The sequence goes on along the minus strand of NC_084558.2, from coordinate 37,160,349 downwards.
TATATAAGGCGCACCGGATTATAAGGCGCACTGTCAGCTTTTGACAAAATTGGAGGTTTTTAGGTGCGCCTTACAGTGTGGAAAATACGGTACTTGTTGGTCACAAAAAACATTCATTAAGTTTGGTTCTTTTATGAATTTATTATGGGTCTACTGAAAATGTGACCAAATCTGCTGGGTCAAAAGTATACATACAGCAATGTTTTACGTGTGCTTTGGCAAGTTTCACTGCAATAAGGTGCTTTTGGCAGCATGGTGGGCACAGGGATTAGTGCATGTGCCTCACAATACGAAGGTCCTGAGTTCAATCCCGGGCTCGGGATCTTTCTGTGTGGAGTTTGCATGTTCTTCCCTCGGGTACTCCGGCTTCCTCCCACCTCCAAAGACATGCACCTGGGGATAGGTTGATTGGCAACACTAAATTGGCCCTAGTGTGTGAATGTGAGTGTGAATGTTGTCTGTCTATCTGTCCAGGGTGTACCTCGCCTTCCGCCCGAATGCAGCTGTGATAGGCTCCAGCACCCCCCGCAACCCCAAAAGGGACAAGCGGTAGAAGATGGATGGATGGTAGCCATCCACAAGCTTCTGGTTGAATTTTTGACCACTCCTCTTGACAAAATTGGTGCAGTTCAGCTAAATTTGTTGGTTTTCTGACATGGACTTGTTTCTTCAGCATTGTCCTCATGTTTAAAAGTCAGGACTTTGGGAAGGCCATTCTAAAACCTTCATTCTAGCCTGATTTAGCCATTCCTTTACCACTTTTGACATGTGTTTGGGGTCATTGTTCTGTTGGAACACCCAACTGCGCCCAAGACTCAACCTCCGGGCTAATGATTTTAGGTTGTCCTGAAGAATTTGGAGATAATCCTCCTTTTTCATTGTCCCATTTACTCTCTGTAAAGCAGCAAAACAGGCCCAGGGCATAATACTACCACCACCATGCTTGACGTTAGGTATGGTGTTCCTGTGATTAAAGGCCTCAGCTTTTCTCCTCAAAACATATTGCTGGGTGTTGTGGCCAAACAGCTTGTTGACTTCAAAATGAAATCAATTGAGATTGCACTCAAAATTATTCAGTGTGCATCGTAAATTCTGTTTTTATTTGTACATTAAACTAAGGGCCATTTTGGTCATTTAAAGGGTCAGTATTTCTAGATCTATTAAAGCAGGTGTGTCCAAAGTGCGGCCCGGGCGCCATTTGCGACCCGCAACAATTTTTTTTAACATTCAAAAGTAATATTACTGAGAATAATGTATTAAAAAAAACATAAAAAGTGGAATGAAAAATGCAAAATGAAGTAATGTAATGGGGAAACTTTTTAAATGTTGACGCTAATAACACAAAGCTGACGTGCAAAAGAAAATGTTGCTGCTTTTAAAAGCGAAGAATGTCAATATGGCTCCGCATCCTTTCGATTTTCCACTCTGCGGCCCGTAGTGGAACAAGTTTGGAAACCCATGTGTTAAAGGAATATAAGGAGCGCCGTAAGTGGCTGATCCGTTGGCGGTCTTGTTCTTGTCTCCCTGTAATGTATGTCTGCTCTTAGTGGGACTGTGCCGAAAATGTAATTTCAGTTCTTATGTCTTGTACATGTTAACAATGGACAATAAACAGCACCTTGAACAGCACCTTGAACCTTGTAATTGACAATGTAGTGCAAAATATTAATTAATGTATTAAGTATTGTATTACGTATAATAGTACGAGTTATTTAAATGAAATAATTGGATGTATTCATACACTTAGTTTATTTCTTTGACACAATTAAATGAGAGGCTCGTATTATTGATATATATATTAATATTAAGCTCTGCTTTTTTCTAGTTATTTTTAGAGGTGTTGAATTATGCAATTGTAGAAATGTGGTGTACTTTGTTAAGCATGTTGGAAACCAACTAAACCGGTTTCATTACTATGTTATGATTTTGCTAATTAAAAAGTAAATAATAAAAAGTATTGTTAAATTAGTCATTCTCAACCAACCACTATCCTTGTTGACCCCGGCGTGAGGTGGAGGGCCCTCGTGTCAATAGGCCTTTAGAAAGCACTGGTGCAATGGCGAAGTTGCTGACTCAGGGAAGGGGGCTCAACAGTGCGCTGCTCACCCCCCCCACCCGCAGCCCCCTCCCACCCCCCCCACTTCCGTTTGTGGGCACCCGCCGGCCCAGTCGGGTTCTTCATCCAGCACAGAGAGCATGTCAGTATCCTAGCACTCAGCCAAAAAAAAATATCTGGAGCAACATACTCTTTTGCAGATGCAGAGTGGCGTAGCGCTTAATGACGAACCCAGGTAAGACACTCCTCGTAGCGCCACGCCCTGCCAACCCCAAACTGCTCTTTGCCCACCCTCGATTGTTTGGTACAGTATGTTGGCACAATTTGGAGGTGGGAGGGGGCCGGGCGTCAAATCACATGTTTGATAGAATAGAATCTGACCAGGGGGGTGGCTTTGGCCAGCCATTGTTGACCCCATGACCAGGCTCTTCTGGAACACGCCGCCATCTGGACGCATCTGCCAAAGAATACGAAAACATGGCAGAATAGTGACCCGAACGGTTCCTCTATCCTCCTATATGTGCTAATCTTCAAGTTTTTACTTCTTTTTTTTATTAAATATCCAAACTTGGAGGAAATGTTTGAGGATTCTATTTAAGCTGAAGGTGGACAACCGCGACCAAATTTGGCCTTCAGGTTTATGCCTTTTTGGAATGCATATGTACTTTTTGGTCTCTGAGTAAGTAGTTGTTCTGGTTTTTTGTTACACTAGAAGGAGTGACTGTGCTAGTATTAAAGTATTAATAAATTGTCATTAGACTCATATAATTTCTGCATTCCCCAATTTGTTTTGAATAATTTTCTTAACTTATTTGTGCATATTTATTCTTTCAATTCCAAATATACTGAGGTAGTTTGCTAATTTTTTTTACTATTATTATCACTATTATTATATTATATTGTTTTTATTCTAATGCAGTGTTTTTCAACCACTGTGCCGCGGGACACTAGTGTACCGTGAGATACAGTCTGGTGTGCCGTGGGAGATTATCTAATTTCACCTATTTGGGTTAAAAATATTTTTTGCAAACCAGTAATTATAGTCTGCAAATGATGTGTTGTTGTTGAGTGTCGGTGCTGTCTAGAGCTCAGCAGAGTAACGGTGTAATACTCTTCCGTATCAGTAGATGGCAGCCGGTAGCTAATGGCTTTGTAGATGTCGGAAACAGCGGGAGGCAGGGTGCAGGTAAAAAGGTGTCTAATGCTCTAACCAAAAATAAACATAAGGTGAGTGCCTCCCAAAAAAGGCATTGAAGCTTAGGAAAGGCTATGCAGAGCGAAACTAAAACTGAACTGGCTACAAAGTAAACAAAAACAGAATGCTGGACGACAGCAAAGACTTACTGTGGAGCAAAGACGGCGTCCACAATGAACATGACATGACAATCAACAATGTCCACACAAAGAAGGATAAAAACAACTGAAATTTTCTTGATTGCTAAAACAAAGTACATGCGGGAAATATCGCTCAAAGGAACACATGAAACTGCAACAGGAAAATACCAAAACAAGAGAAAAAGCCACCAAAATAGGAGCGCAAGACAAGAACTAAAACACTACACACAGGAAAACAGCAAAAAACTCAAAATAAGTCACGGCGTGATGTGACAGGTGGTGACAGTACACCTACTTTGAGACAAGAGCTATAGTGATGCATGCTTGGTTATGGTTTAAAGTCATATCCAACAATTGCGACAACGACTTTTTACTGTCAACTGAGTTTAGTTTTTTAATGATTTCTGCTGGTGGTGTGCCTCCGGATTTTTTCAACGCAAAAAATGTGCTTTGGCTCAAAAAAATTTGAAAAACACTGTTCTAATGTAACATTACTGTTCCTTGTTTAGTGGCCATATTTACACACATTTACTCATCAGCAGAATGGATCAGGGGACTGTTAAGTTTAAGGCTTTTATTTGTACAAATATCCATCCATCCATTTTCTACCGCTTGTTCGGGGTCGCGGGGGTTGCTGGAGCCTATCTCAGCTGCATTCGGGCGGAAGGTGCACCCTGGACAAGTTGCCACCTCATCACAGGGCCAACACAGATAGACAGACAACATTCACACTCACATTCACACACTAGGGCCCATTTAGTGTTGCCAAACAAATATATTTTCTATATTAATACTAAAGCATTTTTGAAATATGATTTTTTATTTAACCTAATATACCTATGTACGTAATAAATTCACCCTGAAGAGTACAGAAATGGAAAAAAAAAGACATTTGCGGCGTCCCCATTGGGTTGTAGTCAAAATGCTTCGCAGGACACACTATCATTCATGTTATAAACATATCTTGAGAGTTTTATAATCATCATTGGCATTGTATCAACTACAGAAAAGAGCTATCAGGATTATTCATAAAGCAGATTACTTAGAACATACTAACATATTATTTATTAATTCGGGTTTATTGAAATTACAGGAGCTAGTAAAGTTACAGACATTATGTGTCATGTTTAAGGCTAAAAGTAAAACATTACCAGCACATTTACAAAAAATGTTTGTCATCAATTCTGAGAATGAAGAGCATAGAAGAAAAGGTCATTCCAAACATCAGTATGCAAGGACAACTTTAAAACAAATGTGCATATCAGTGGTGGAGGTTAAACTATGGAAATCTCTTTACAATGAGATAAAAGATTGTAAAAACATATTCCAATTAAAAAATATATATAAAGACAGAACAATAAGATCATATGGACAGCCATAAGTGTTTACATTTTGCTTTATATTTATTATTTTACTTATTTTTTGCCTGGTTTTGTATTTGTTTTGTATCATCCCGTGAGGTGCATATTACTTATTTAGTTTTTTTTGTTGTTCGGTTTGTACTTCATGAAGTTTTGCACTTGTGTTTTTTTGTGTGGTTTTTTTTGTTGTTGTTTTCGTTATATTTGGATGTAATTGTTGGTTTATAAATCATTAAGACTACGTATTATGTTGAAGGGGGCAGGAAAATGTAAGATTTTTCTTCATCCTGCTCCTTCTCAGGCATTGGTGTGTAAATGTATAACTGAATAATTGTGGTATAATTGTCTATCAAAGATGCACATCAATGAAGGAGATAAATAAAAATGAAATGAAATGAAATGAAATCATACAAATAGTTAATGACTTATGGACAATTAGATGCAAGGTCCCAAAGATGTTTTGCTTGTTGGCGGCCATGTTTTTCAACCAAACTTCAACACATTTTACAGACCCCTAAATGTGTGTACCGAATAGTGCGGTGATTCAATGAAACACCCTAAGTGAAAGTGCGTTGAAATGTGCGAGACATTCAAGTAAGTCCAACCTTTGGGGTATAATTAACGGTGCATCTGTATTTCTCAGGGGAAATCGTAACACATGCAACAAATTACATCCATACTATTTTCTTTTAAAGCTCCACTGTAAACCTGAGCTTTACAGATGCCATGTCTGCAGCAAGCGTGTGTTGTGATAAAAACAACAGTATGGCGTCTTATTAGAGCTGAAACTAGCGCTAAAGGCAATCCAGTGCAGTGTATCAAAACTAAGGCTCTCATAACACGTTAGCTTGTGAATAATCACAAAAAAAATTGCATTATGTATATGCACATATTAATCAAGCTATTTGTTTTGATTGTACATTTTCCTTTACTGTAACCATGTAAGGTTGAAAGGAGGCACAGGTTGTTGTATGGTCAGTGGTCAGGTCAATGCAAAGATGAGTGAGGAGACTCTGACTTGTGTACTCACTGGCATCCTTTACTTCAAAATACACCCTCGGACTTTAGATCAAGCTGTTTAGAGCAGGTTCTGAGCAAATAAATGATGTGCATTTTAGACAAAAAGTTCAAAATTTCAATTGTGTCCAAATATTTGACTTTCTTTTTTTTTCTTTTTTTCTAAACAAGTCCTGTCCAGCCACTCAGGCGAATCATATTGGTTATGTAGATTCCCATATCTGCTATGCAGATTTGCTTTACAAAAGAGAAGTGTGGGGTACTTCTCTTGCTGCCTTATTTGTGTGTGTCTTTATTAAATGGATATATTTAGCGTTTGGCGCAGCCGGACAGCAGCAGAAGAAAAAAAAGAAGCCATGGGTAAATTGCGGGGACAAGAGGGGGATAAGACAGACAGAAACAACAACAAACAACAACAGAACAACATCAGCAAATACAATATATACAAACGTGATACCAAAAATTATAGCAAAGAACCTGTTAATGAAGTGGATAGTCGGGTCGGGGCAAATGTTAATATATGTTTGATGAAACATGATTATATGCATGAGAGTATGTATGTATATGTGCATGTTTGTACAGGGAATATGCGTGTGGATGTATGTACCGTGTGTGTGTATGTACGTGCGTACGTACCTACAGTATGTATGAATATACCTCTATGAACAGCATGTATGTACAGTATGTGCGTATGTATGAATATACCTCTGTATGTACAGCATGTATGTATGTTTGTATGTACATTATATTTGTCACCCAGTGTTGTATGTGCAGGAGCAATCTTTTTTTAAGGTAATTTAAATTATGCAAGCGAGTAATAATCTATGATTAATCATGATTAATTCAAATTCAAAAGTGTGACTGACTTGATTGATCTGAAATGAATCATTTGACAACACTAATCAAAACAAATGGTAATATTTTAAAATGTGTTGAAATAATGCTTCATGTGGCGCGTCTGTGACTCCATTTAGCAAGAAGAATAAGGATGGCCAGACGCGGGAGCAGGACTACTCTTCTGAAAGCCATTACAGAATTGTCTCACCAACATTCCAGTATAAGATGAGCCACCGGCGAGTGGGCAAGTGCATCATCATCAACAACAAAAACTTTGATGAAAAGACGGGTGAGACAAACGTTTTGCTAAGTACACGGCGACAACATACAGTACTTTCTCCTGTAACGTATAGGGATGAATGTACGCAACGGGACGGACCGCGACGCCGGCGAGCTGTTCAAGTGCTTCAAAAGTTTGGGCTTTGACGTCTTCATCTACAATGATCAGACCTGCGAGAAGATGGAGCGTCTCCTCAGAGAGGGTGAGGAAAATACATACTAACATGAATACAATAAGGTTTTTTTCACTGTTGGTTAGCACAATAGCGCACAAAACTAAAAACGTATTACTACAAAATATAGTAAATGTGAGTTGCAAGACAGAATTTGTTCCATTGTGTTTAAAAGTGATTTTGCATTGATTCAGCATGTAGACGACTGAAAAGCCCACTTGCTGTTTGTGGCAGTGGGCACCCACTTTGTAATGCGCATTACCACCACCTACAGGACTCGAGTGGAATAGTATCACCGAGTCCAATTTTTTTTATTATGAAACGAGACATGTTAAGGATTGTGACTATTTTGTTAATGCAAAGTTTAATAACATCGGCATTGTCAGTATTCAGCTTGAGCCTTCTTATTTTTCCTTATTTTTCTCTATCCTCTTGTTGTGGGCAGACTGGCTCGTGCATGCACATGCATCCTCCTCTTTTGCCAATTTAAAAACAAAGCAGCATATAGTTCTATACCATGAATTGATTAACGTGGACCCCGACTTAAACAAGTTGAAAAACGTATTCGGGTGTTACCATTTAGTGGCCAATTGTACGGAATATGTTCTGTACTGTGCAATCTACTAATAAAAGTCTCAGTCAATCAATCAATAACTGGTATCTGTCAGTAGACTCCATATGGAAGCGCGAAACGGGATGACGGGAGGGCTTCGTAAATAATACGGCCTACAAAACGACGCATCCTGAAGAGACGGTCAGAAAGCGGTTTGAAGCTGGTCTGTAAAACATAATCAATGCAACATTTTGACCAAAGAACCATCATTACATGTTTTATAGACCACAAGGAAGTGTTTTAGATGTAGAAAAAAAATCATAATATGACCCCTGGGTTCTTATAAATCACTCAGACATTTTACATCCTTTGAAACTATTTCCTACATATCAAATACTCATTGTATTTTTGTTTGTTTAACCCTTCAAAGGCCAATATGTTTAAATAGCATGAAATACTGTACATTGAAATGTGTAATGATAATTAGACACTGAGAACAATGAGGTCTGGCGGTCTGGATGACATCATCTAATTTGCCATGACTCATGTGCATGTCATTTAAAAATGCCAAAACACGTTTTACATATGAAGAGTTCAGACGCAAAAACAAATATCTCTATTTTCCTTGTTTTGAGTGAATCAATGTTTTCTGTGGCACTTTTCATGAAACAGTCATCCTGCCGATGTGGGTTGCAATTGAATTGTTTCTAACAAACAAAATGAAACTCCCAATTTGGAAATTGAACATTTATTACACAAAAGGTAATTTTGATAATGTTGTACAAATTTTGCAACAGAAACAGATATCTCCAAAAAACGTTTCTTTGCAAAAATAGACTAATACTATATGTTGCCAGCCTGGCACTAAAAAAGAATAGTGGAAACAGATTAGTAATGCTTATTCCATCACCGTAATTAATTAATTTAATCCAAACAAACGCCTTTTGGGGTGATCCCTGGACAGGGGTGCCCAGGGTTTACATAGAGCGCTGCATCATGACATCATTACATTGACAGCTGCATCACAAGACAGCAACAGCGGAGTAAACACAAGATTCAGTTCATCATTGAAGAGAGTAGTGGCTACACACGTATCATGTACATTATGTACTTGGGCAATTGCTAGGTTGCATGTGACATCATAACCGTTTTTCTTCTTCGACACGATGGTCAAGCAGCTTGAGCGTAGCAATAAAGCAAGTGAGAGTGAGTGTAGAGTTTGAGCAGAAAATGTCGTATTGCAGTTCTTTTCTTGGCTGTTCCAATCGTTCAGATAGAGAAATAGGGAAGAGCTTTCATAGAGTCCGAAAGAAGTGGTTCATAAAGGTAAAAAAGTCAGGGGAAAAAAGAAAGAGCGTCGAAGGAAATGGCCCTCAAACATATTATTTTCGTCATCTTGTGGAATACAATCGGACCATGCTTGTGTCTGCAGCGATCACTTTGTAAAATGTTTGAACATTTGATTTGTTTGAGAAACTTTCTGTGATGCAATCGAGTTTATTCTCTTCTATATTAGTAGTGTTTGAGAGCAGAACTAAACGTTAGAAAGGGACAAGAGATCACATTCGTTTGTGTTCTTTTGTGGTTGCTATGCCTAAATATAACTTCAAACACATGCTTGTGCACATAAACTAACGTCATGTAAAGTCCTAGTAATAGATATTGTGATTGTTGGTCCAATCCAATTTATTTTCTGTGTCCATTTTCATAACAGAAACTAAAAGATTAGTTGTTGTTGTGCAGGAAAGCCAAGTGCTTTATTTGACATGGATGACCACATTATAGCGTCTTATATATCAAGAAAATATCCTTAATAGTGTTTATAAACTAAATAAATCAATCTCTCTTAGGCTCAACAGCATATACTGAATCTTGGTATTGCTAGCAAACATTTCTGAACAACAGGGACATCTATAGCTAAATAATGAGACAAAATGTGAAGTTCATACCATAAAAACAACTGCAGACATGAATTGAATATTGTCGGACTAATATTAGTAGCAGGAAATCAACTGCAAACAAACGTATCCTTTTTCTCATTAGCGTCACGATCACATCAGCACGGCACTCGTTATGTCAATCAAATACGTTACTTAGCGATGCACGAATAAGTCCAACTTTGTCTATCACCGATAAATGCTTAATTTATGGGGCTCTAGATCATCGCCTGAAAATCGGAAGAGCCTCTCAGTCACATGATTGCAACCCAGCAATTGAGAGGATTTTTCCCTCCGCAGTGTGTCAACCTTTCTTGCTCATGGACCCCTCAGATTTATCAGGACAGTGTCTCTTTTTGTGCCCAGTAAGCGAGGGCACCACACACTCACTGATGTCATCAAAGTTACTCATTTTACCTGCTTTAATTTAGTTACAGTTACGGCAAAACAGACACAAAGCGAGCGAACATGAGCGCTGATGTTGGATGAGGTCATCCATTTTTTAAGCACTGATTGGTCTGATGGATTTATCTGATTGGGCCACAAAGAGAGCAGGGCACTTGTCGGTTTCTGAACTAAAACAGAATATTCAACAGTGAAATGCCAAAGATAAGTCGCTTTTTCGGAAATTTTGATTTTACCTCCTGATAGAGAATGGTGTGAACCAGTGGTCCTCAAACTTTTTTCACCCAGTACCGCCTAAGAAAACACTTACTTACTAACACTTATTCATTAAAAACAAGGAAGAGGTCTTATTTAGCAAGTATATTGTAACATTACACAAAGTTTGAACAGTAACACTGTGAAAATAAAACTGTTACACTACAATATTTAAGTGATTTTTTTGGCGTACCACTAGTTACCCGTGTAACACAATTTGAAAATCCCTGGTGTAAACTATTTAGTGGTATTAACAGCTCCAAATTTTGGACCTGAGCTCTTCCTATGTCAAAGCAAGAATGTGAAGTGAATGGGTTTTAGTGTAAAATGCCGAGGGTCTCTAAAAAAAAAGTTGCTACATTTGTCCCTCGTTTATCGCTGGCAACTGGCTCCAGGAATGTTCACAAAGTAGGATTACTATTAATAAATCAAATATTTTCATAGATCTGAATAAAATGTTTACGATTTTCTAAATGTTTTTAACATAATTTGAGCCCTCTGAACATAAAGTAACACTCATGTAGTCACCTTTGAGTGTTTTTTACTATAGATTACAGTACTCACCAGTTCCGGTGCTACGGGCTCATAAAAACAAACAAGTGGCCTCTGGGAAGGCAACATTTTATCCGACATTTTATCCATAGTCTCCAAGCGTACAAGTCTTCCTGTCACTATCGCTAGTCAAAGGCTTCCGCACCTTACCTTTCACGGCGATGTGCTTTGTTCTTCTGTGACCACATGTACGTGATTACCGATCAATAACTTCATCATGTTTTCATTAATGATAAATCAGTTATTTTTGTCATTAATGATGAATGACTTAATGTTTTCTTTAATGATAAATCAGTTATTTTTGTCATTAATGATGAATGATTTAATGTTTTCTTTAATGATCAATAAGTTTGTCATGCAAGTTTCTCAGAAGTGCAATGTTGAAATGAATTCACACAACAAAAAACCAGCCAAAATAATGCTAACGTTAGCATGTTGATGCTCTGGAGCTAGCTGTATGAGCTAGCAGTTGGCTACACTACCAAGCACCACCCTGCAAGCTTTATGGTGCAGAATGATATTTTTCAACAGGGAAAAATTAATCACGCATATCTGTGTTGGCCCTGCGATGAGGTGGCGACTCTTCCAGGGTGTACCCCGCCTTCCGCCCGAATGCAGCTGAGATAAGCTCCAGCACACCCCGCGACCCCGTAAGGGACAAGCGGTAGAAAATGGCTGGATGGATGGATGGATGTTCACATAATTAGTTTTGATATCTGTGTGCCGAGCGAGAGTAGGTCAGGTGACCTGGTGAGCCATCTTTGAACTGGAAGCACACTTCCCGTCTTTCACTTTTAATGCATACCACCATGCAATTTGCAGCACAGTTACAATGCATACAACTGCATCAAATACAGTTATTATAGTATAATACAAATACATATATGGCAAACCGTGTGTGAAAAGTGTGTGTTTGTGTGTGTCGTAGCCTCGGAGGAAGACCACAGCGACAGCTCGTGCTTCGCCTGCATCCTGCTAAGCCACGGCGAGGAGGGCATGATCTACGGCACCGACGGAGCCATGCCCATCAAGACCATGACGTCTCTGTTCAGGGGGGACATGTGCAAGAGCTTGGTGGGGAAGCCCAAACTCTTCTTCATCCAGGTGAGACCTCTTGTCATAGATTAGGTGTCACAAGTTGATGGTAAACAGTCACGGGAATGACACCACCAGGCTTGTCGGGGTTCTGAGTTTGATGACGGCATACAGACTGATTCGGGTCCGCCGAATGATACCATGGAAACAGACGCCAACCCGAGACATAAGATCCCTGTCGAGGCCGACTTCCTCTTCGCCTACTCCACGGTGCCAGGTACCAATTTCCCCACCCCGTGATCTCTGAGCCGTAGCCACCGTTCTACCCGTCGGCGTTCCGTTGCAGGCTACTACTCGTGGAGGAACCCCGGCCGCGGCTCCTGGTTCGTGCAGGCGCTGTGCAACGTCCTCAACGAGTTCGGCAAGCAGCTGGAGATCATGCAGATCCTGACGCGCGTCAACTACATGGTGGCCACCAGCTTCGAGTCGTGGTCGGAAGACCCGCGCTTCAGCGAGAAGAAGCAGATCCCCTGCGTGGTCTCCATGCTGACCAAAGAGCTGTACTTCAACTGACCAGCGCCTTGTTGTTTTGCAGGGGACTGAGGGCCCAGTCCAAAGAAGCATTCAGGGATAACAACCCGGCCTTGTAATCGGGCCTGGAAATGAGCACTTCATGTGTTGACGAGGAAACCTCTTCATCCTCCTCCTCTTCTTCAGGCTCTATTCTTCACAGCGATGGCGTCACATTTGATCGGAGCTTTTGTCGGCAGGCATTGTGAGATATCGATGTTCTTCTACCATCATTTTTTATTTCCTGCAGATGTGCTGCCACTTTGTGTGTGGAGCTCTTGTCCAAACACTATTCTGCCGCTTTCTACTGACTCACTCACTCAGCTGCAGGCCTCACAGTGACAACCACTTTATATATCCTTTTCCTGCACCTCTTCTTTTTTTTTAGCGGTTATATTTAATTTTGCAAGAGGCTCTGTCTTTGATGAGCCTCGGGTTTAAAAGCATCGTGCTGGCAAATTCTCAGGTTCATTCATGTAAGTGTAGCGTTTCAATCATTTCCTTACAATGTACGTCACGGCCAGAAGGAAAGAGTCCGCTTTTGCTATGTCGAAAGCACAATATTCAAATGACCTCAATACCTTGCCGATTTAAAACTGATAACAAAGCAGTATACCGTAGTGACCCCAATATACGACATTTAAATGAAATATGACGAGTTAAATATGATTTTACCGATATTAAAACATGATTACAAATATTCTTAATTGAAAAAAGCCATCTTTTTATATTCAGGGTTGTCTTATATTTGTGTCAATACGAATTATATACTGTATTTGAGTAATTTTGTTATTTCATGACAATAAATATATATATATATATATATATAGACACAATATATATATTTGATAAAGACAAAGTACCTCACTTTTTTTTTTTTTAAAGACATTTTACATTTTCTAATGCCTAAACTAGCTGATTCCCATTCTATCATATCTTGCAATGCCACTCCCTGCCTGTAGAGGCAACAGTGTTTCAATGAGGTAAAGGAACCAGCAGGAGCCGTGCAATGTTTGTTTTACAGCTTTTAAGTAACTATTTATCCAGAATAGCAAATTTTATTGTACCCTATATGGCTATGCTATATAAATAATGAAAATAAATAAAGTTTTCCCTGTGCGGCTAATGCTTAAAACGTTCTTACCATTGACTTCTGCTGAAACACTGCCCCCTGTGGGTCTGCAGGCTAAACTAATTCTAGCCTGTTTAAATTTGAAATAAATTGGAACTTTAGGAATATACTAAATCACAGGTTTAACAGCGAGAAAGTGTAAAATAGCCACAACATAGCAAAAGAAAGACACTTGCTTCAACGCCGTGACAGTTTTTATTTTTATTTTGCCATGACAGTTTGTTTATGTCACATCACAGAGGCAGCTATGACTGATGATGACAACATGTACACAACCATTCACACACTTTTCCAGCCTAAAGTGCTGATGATCCATCTCAGCAATGACAACAAATGTGTCGATCCCTCTCGGCACATGGATCTCTGATCTAGTGACGTACAGAAAGAAAAGGGAGCTTCTATTTTTTTGGAATGGGTATTTATTTTTTAGAGGGTTCTATTTTAAAATGCTTTATTGTGTTAAATGCTGTTGTCCTCACAGATAGTTTTAAAAGAAATGCATGACCCTGTAATTTAATATGAACCAATGTTTAAATTTGAAAGATATGGGGGGGACAAAAGAGAAGAATGCTTACGTTAACACTTTCTTGTATTAAACATGAATTTATTGTGTTGCCAGCTGAGTATGTTTTGTTCACCAGCGCATGTTGAGGTGGAGGTGCACTGTGTTTGTGTGATTTAACTTTTAATCTAAACGAGAATTTTGCATTGCGAAGGATGCCAGATAAGACGATGATGCGCATCCCAACCATGCAGCATCACATCTTTGTGTTGCGTGTATTGTATGTGCGCACACTACATTAAATTGCCTCAAAAAATGTATGCTTCCCCCGAAACTGCTGTAAAAATATCATGCTACACATTTTTAAAGTCCAATTTGTTATATGTTGTTTGTACCCAATAGTGATTTCTTTGAAATGAAGTAATTTATAACTATTTGTTAATTATTTATAAACAGATTAGTAACTGTTAATGAACAGCGTATTGCTACTCTATGTGCCACAAATGGCCCATGGGCCAGACTTTGGACACTGGTGTCAACAAACCGGAAAGTTTCCTCCATGTTTGGTGCAGGAAGTCATCCTCACACTTTTGATGTTGTTTAGGTGTGCTGCCACCATGCACAACAGGAACCACAAATGAGTTAAACTTAGCTTTTACTCATGATCACAATACTATAGTGTGTTTTTTCCAAATAGCATTGATTAAATGTTTTTGCCGCCACAGGTTTCAGTGCAGTTTTGCCCAGACGAAGCTGGAGCAGGGATGGAAAGAAGATGCTGTTATTTGTTCAAATCTCCTCCTCAGATGCGGCTCAAGGCGGCGGTAACACAATCAGTCTAATGCAGTTTTTACAGATTGAAATATAGTTTCGGATATGAATGTAATGAGAAAACTATCATACTTTTTAACATCGTCAAATTGGAATATAGAGCAAGTGCAGTGTTGCAGAAGATAAAGAACTAAAAGTTTAGTTACACAATTATTTTATTTTAGAGTTTTAAAAAAAAGGTAAATCAACCAATACAAAAAAACATTAAATACAAATTCCCCAAGTTTAAGTTGTATAATAAATGTAGATAAAATAACACAAATTGATAATACAGACAGCTAATAAACAATTAACAATTATTCCCCCAGTAAATATTGATAAGATGTTCCCATATATTTATATCTTTGTTATATTTTGTACTATATATGTGTGTATAAAGTCGAGCTTATTTTGTCCTTCCTGTTCCCTGTGTCTCAGAACTTCCTGATGGTTTGTTCACTTATATACTGTATGTACCATAAACAAGATTGGCATCAAGATTGTGCTTGAGTAAGTAAATAAATACAAGATATCCAGAGTTAATGACATCAGACACTGTTTTTCATAAAAAAATTATACATTAATTAAATTAGGGATGAATGATATCAGACACTGTGGTATTCATTAAATAATTTTAAAGTATATGATAACAGATCAATCAAATAATATCAGAAACTGGCAATTATTGATTACAAAAATAAAATTCAGAAAAAATTATATCAGACACCAGAGCATCAATTAGGAATATTGAATGAATTCAGGATAAATGATATCAAATATTATGACATCCACTGAATGCTAATTAGTCAGTTCATGATTAATTATATCAGACACTGTGTCAATAATTAGATAATACTAAATGAGTGAATTCAGGATAAGTGATATCAGACCCTGTTGCATCCATTGGATAATAATGAATAAATTCAGGCACAATGGCATGCATTAGCCACCACTAAATGAATGAATTCTGGATATGTGACTTCAGACACTGTGACATCCTTTAAATAACAAAAATCAGTATATGATAAATGTTATCAATTATTGTGACATCCATTAAGAATAAGAATTAATTCAGAATACATAACAGAGATTGTTTTTATTGCTAAATTATAAATGAAATGATGGATAAATTATACCAGATATATTATTTATTAAATAATGATACATTAATGAATATTCAGAGTAAATATTAGACACAATTATTGAATATTAATAAAATCAAAAATGAAATTCTGGACAAATGATATCTGACACTGCGGTGTCCATTATTAATAATAAATGAATACATGATAAATGAAAGCACATTCTGTGACATCCATTAATGCATGCATGAGAAATAATATCAGACACTATGACACTTATTGAACATTGATCATTTCAAGATAAATTATATATCAGACACTGGCACCCGTTAAATAATAAAAAAATGAATTAATTCAGGATAAGTGATATAAGACACTGGCATGCATGAAATAATAAATTAATTCAGGACAAATTATATCAGACACTGGCATTCATGAATCAATAATAAATGGATCAATTTGGGATAATTGATGTCAGACATTGTGACATTAATTAAATAATGGTACCAATGATTGTCACACACACACTAGGTGTGGCGAAATTATTCTCTGCATTTGACCCATCACCCTTGCTCACCCCCTGGGAGGTGAGGGGAGCAGTGAGCAGCAGCAGTGGCCGCGCCCGGGAATCATTTTTGGTGATTTAACCATGTAATCAGGAAAAAATATATCAGACATTGTGGCATGCATTAAATAATGAATTAAATCAGGGTGAATGATATCAGACATTGTGACATTCATTGTTAGATTTTAATAAACAAATCCTTTTTTTCTGAATTATTATAAAAAATGGCAACAGGATGGCTTCAACAGAACATAATTTATTCATTAAAAAACAATGGCAGGAAGTTAAATTATTTTTAAAGGCAGATAATTACATACATTAATTACAATGTCTTAATAAACTGCAGCAACATGATGTGAATCACTGTGGTGATATTTGTTGTACACAAACAGTTATACAATTATATAGTATGTAAGAATTAACAAAACAATACTGAAAATATATACAGTACATGAGAATATTTGTTTGCAACCTGCGAGTACAAGCCCAATATTTAGGCAAGCAAAGATGACATAAATTATGGAGTTAAAAGTTTGAGAACAACAAATCTAGACCATTTTGCTGAGCCACTGGCTAAAGTGCTTTTCCATGGCCTTCCTGGCAGCCCAGCTGCCGTTGTTCACCGTGGGGATGATCTGAAGCGGCCGCAGCCACTGGACGAAACGCTTCAGCTCTAAGAAGCTGCTGTGTTCGCTGTATGGGATCCCTGGAGGACGAAATACAAAATAAAAAAAAGATAGAAAAATGACAGCCAGCACACCGTGCTGGCTGTCTTAGTCATTTGTTACTAGAGCAAAGGACACACCATAGATGGAGATGTTGCCGTTGACGACAGGCTGAATGTCCTCCACTGAGCCCATCTGCTGGCTGAAGGTCCACCCGGTGGGCTTGAAGGCAACCAGACGATCGTACTGGCTAGAGAACTTCGCCAGGTGCTCACGTAGCTTCTGTGCAGAGACAAAAATAGAATAAAGTCAAAAATGCCATTGTGCCGAAGTGTATGTTTGCATGTGTACTGATATTTGTGAATTATTTTTACCAATTTGTATGTGATAAAGTTACTTCTTACTTTGCATGTTATTTGAAATATTTGCTCAATCAAACAAGCATTGTAATCATACAAATGATAAGCTATATAAACGATATGAAAATTAGGTTTTTGTTTTGTTTTTTCAGTAAAATATATCATTATCATAGCCAAATATTTCATTTAAAAATATATTTATTAATTTAGTTATTTAAATTTAATGTCATTATTATTAAATATGGCCTTGACAAAAAAATATGTAAATTTTTTAACATTTTCCTAAAATGTGTAAATAGTTGTTTTTTTTCAACAATATGCATTTCCTAGTAAAATACTTATTTTAATATTTAAATAATAATAATGTTTGAATAAAAACACTTCCTTATACCGGTAATTTGTAAATAGGGCCAAATATGTTTTTTGGAGGAAAAATTAAGCATTATTACCAAATATTGTATTTAAAAATATATATTTAATGATTTAAATTTATGTCATTATCATTGTTATTAAATATGGCCTGAACAATTGTTTTTACTTTTTCTAAAACTTTTAAAAAACTGTGTAGATAGGATTTGGAAACAATTAGCTCTTTCTATTAAAACACTTTTTATAAGATGTACGGTATATCTTAATATTTGAATAAGAAATAAGTCAAAACCCCCATAACAATTTGAAAATAGGAACAAATATGTGTGGGTGTTTTTTTTGTGGAAAAATATAGCATTATCAAGGCTAAATATTTAATTTTAAAATACATTTCATTTTAATGTCATTGCTATTAAATATAGCCTTGACAAAAAATACGTGACATGTTTTTGAATGTTTCTAAATTTTTCAGATATGTTTTGAAACAATTTGCCTTTCCTAGTAAAATACTTATTTTAATAATTAAAATATAATAATATTTGAATGAAAATAACCCCCTTGACCATTTAAAAATAGGGCCAAATATTTATGGGTGTTGTTGGTGGAAAAATGAAGTACGATAATTATTAAATTTATATATGTTTTAATATATAAATTAATGTCATTAGAATTGTTATTAAATTTGACATTGACAATCGTTTTTATTTTAATTTTTTTACATTTCCAAAATGTATAGGCAGGTTTTTGAAACAATTTGCCCTTCCTATTAAAATACTGCTTTAAAAATGTAAATAATAATATTTGAATAAAATAAGCGACAACCCCCTTAACAGTTTGAAAATAGGACAAATTATGTGTGCTTTTTATTGGTGAAAACATATATAGCATTAATAAGGTCAAATATGACATTTTCATTTAGGTTATTTATTACTTCTTATCTGATTGTGAAATATAGTTTTTTCTGCACAGCCTGAAGCTCGAGATATTTTTTGCATGATCTTGTACTAATAATTAGGTGTGCAGAAAAAAAAAATCGATTCACAGCCGAATAATGATTCTTATTTATTCTGATTCTAAATCTATTCTTGAAAATTAGAAACCTTTTTTTTTAACTAATACATTTTTAAAAAGACGTTTTTAAGCCATCGCCGCGCTTATATGTCAGCAGCTAAGAGGAGCTTTTGTAACCTGCAACATAAAAGTTTTATTTTAATTTTCATACCAAACAATACAGTATATGAGCATCGGTTTGAATTGATAATTATGTTGAATCAAGAATTGTTTCTAAATTGAAGCCCCCGGAGAATCGGGATCAAATTGTGAGTTGTTGTAAGATTCACATCCCTACTAGTGATGATCTGGAATATTTCTAAGGCAACGTCGAGAGGGTTTGCCACATGGACCTACTTTGACATTGAGTTGCATCATGGGAAGAACGTGGACCCTTCCTGCCTTCCAGTCGGTGGTTAAGCTTTTTTTAATGTGCTCCGACTCCAGACAGCACATGGTGTTGAATTTGTCTCGCGAAAGGCACACTTTGGAGCCTAAAACCTCTGCCAGAGCTGCAAAGAAGATAGAGAAATATCAAAATCTGACACCTTAGCATCCCTGTTCCCGTACTTATATGAATAAATGTCTTTATCTCTCATGTCACTTGACTGACATTATTAGGT
>NC_084558.2:36778327-36835827 GCF_033978685.3 Nerophis lumbriciformis | reverse complement strand
ACTATGATATACTATAATGAATAATTATAATAGCGGCCCGTTTAAGTGCCGACATAAGAGCGCAATCAGGACATCTTTGCAAAAAAAGCTTAAGTACCAATTATTTAAATTTGAACACTTTAAACACGCTTGTTGTAATTGCTTCAACTCTCTGGGATAATTAGCTTATATGGTTATGTGACTACATATTCTCGCTTTTACGTGGACACTGATTGCCTTAATAATTATTATGTTAATTTCATAGTGTTGTGGCAAATGTCTGTGAATCTTTAACACATGGTACAACCTTGAACTGCTTTGGTTAGCCTGGACAAGACTTTCCCTGCTGAAGTGAATTACCATATTTACCTTATTTAATCTAGTTGTCTATGCTTTTGTTGTAGTTTTGATTTACTATCAGTGTTTTTCATTCACTTTCATGTGTGTTTACATCACTTTATTTCAAAGCAATAACAATATGGATTCTGGAGATCTGTGTTCAGGAATTATTGCTACTATTTTTGATTTTAAGCCTAAATTGATTGATTATGCTATTAATTTTGAATCTTAACTGTTGGTTTATTTTTGAACATGCAGGCCAGTGCCTGAAGGAGTCTAATATGACACGGAGAAAAGGACAAAGTGACCTGCTAAGGTGCCGTACAGGCTCAGAGGCGGGATGACACTGGCCGCCTTTTATTAAAGGAAGGCGACGCTGTATTCACAGGACAGATAATTCATGCTCTCACTTTGCCAAATTAATCAGGTGGCATATTAATGGAGTGCGTGCCCATTCTTATCGCCGGTGTGAAAGGCTCCAGCTTGTGTTCTCCACAAAATCACTTGTTAATTGGCTTTTTTTCAACAGTCTTCACTCTGGCCATCCTTGTTTTGTCATTCACTTGCGTTATACATTCCTGGAATCTTTCTGTTATTGTCATTGTATTCCCAGCATAGCTTGTTGCCTTAGCCTCCCTCTCTCCGATGCTTTGTCGCCTTAAATTAACTCCCCAGCATGATAAATAACATGCCGCTATCTGACATTTAGGATGGATGTTGTTGGATTTGAAGCTTTTGTGTTGAAAATTACAACCCCCCAAAAATATTCCTGCAGGGACCTACATCTTGCTTTATCAGTCCGAGAAGGGCGAACCTTCTCATTTTTGACCTTCGCTGGCCCAGTGGCTTATATTTATAGGTGTGATGCTGCTCTAAGATGTTTTAATAGACGAGATGTACAACTATGTGGCTTGGACCTACAACTGGCTTAAAGTTTTAAAAGGACAAGAAAAATCAATCTCAATTTCATGTGGCAGATGTTTTTGTCTCACCTTTAACTCCATTTTCTTGTTAACCGCTAACAAAGACAAAGTTCTTCACGCTGACCCACAGCTTTTTATTCTTACTTTTACTTTTTTACAAAAGTGACTTTTTAAATTATGTTCTAACAATAAGTGTGTCCCCAGAGCCTGTTTTTGACAACTAAAATCTATCATCTTGGTGACTTGTTTGCTCCACTTTTGAGAAAAGATGGTCGGCTTTGAAGTTCTGGGTTTACCTGATGTCGTGTAGGGCTGGACGATTATGGCGAAAATAATAAGCACAATTATTTTTATATTGTAATCACAATTATTTACATGATTATTCATTAATTTCAAAACATGAGTATTTATTTTACCACCAAAACTCAACTTTAAATATAGTTTAAAATAAAACCTGGATATAAATTAGTAACAAATAAACCACAACAAGTAAAGTATCAATAGCAATAACAGTAAATGAATAACAATAGCATTATAAAAAACAATATAATGCTATTGGGGGGGGGGGGGCGTGGTTAAGAGGGGAGGAGTATATTGACAGCTAGAATTCACCAAGTCAAGTATTTCATACATATATATATATATATATATATATATATATATATATATATATATATATATATATATATATATATATGCATACATATATGTGTATATATATATATATACATATATATGTATGTATATATATATATATATATCCTGAAAATATGCAAACAAAACTGTGTTTAGATAATTGATACTTCAAACTTGCATAAATATAACATGAATATAACATAACTTGGCTTCTGAGAGCTTCAAAATGTAATGAATAAAATGCTAAAGTTGTTGATAAACAAGCAATTATTTTAATAAATAAATATGGTCATTTTAAATGAATTATTATGATAATTTAAAATTAATTATTTCAAATATGTTTATTTTAATGTATAATTCTATGGCTGGATGTAATAAGGAGTCAGAAAAAATACAAATAAAATTACAATTAATTTTGATGTTTTTAGCAAAATATAGTAAAAATGTATTTAGTTTTTTTTTAAATTAATAAATATATTTATTTTTAGGTAAGATAAACATAATAATACAATTTATCTCTAGTCTGGATGATTTAGTTATTGTCACCCTGTTGTCCTCCTGTAGTGAAAAAAGGCTGTCCTCACTCAGGTCCGCATGGAGCTGGAGGGGGCGTGGCCTCCAGCTCCGACTGAAAATCGGGAGATTGTCGGGAGAATATTTGTCCCGGGAGGTTTTCGGGTGAGGCGCTGAATTTCGGGAGTCTCCCGGAAAATTCGGGAGGGTTGGCAAGTATGCGCTTGTCGTCAAACACGGCTCTTAGCGTTAAAGCTACAGACACACAAAAAAACGTATTCCCAGTCGGGCTTATGAAAGCCTTTTTAAACTGTCAAAGTTGCAGCATCAATGCTTGAGTTTGTTTTGTTGTAAACACACATCCAATACACGATTGTGCAATTAAAAAAAAAAAGATTTGAAAACATACTAGCCTATACAATAGCTTCAATACTCACATGTATATTAATTAATTCAGTTCACAAACAAAACTATGACTTATTGTCAAATCATCTTGAGCCTCGTAAGTAATCTGATTAGTCGTCAGTGCGGCTCACTTGAGCTCATCCCAAATCCGATAATCAATCAGCGATGTCCTTGCTGCTAATACGGTGGCCTGTTAAGGTATTGATCAGACACAACGCTGTGAATAAAAGTGTGGCGCTTGTTGTTTTATGGTATCGATTAATTTATGGTGGAGAAAAACTATTTTCTGTGCAAACTCGGTGACAGAAACATGTCACCACTGGGCCTTCAGATTAAAATATATGCCACAATACATTTCTCAAGAGTTTAGCACATTTCGTTGTAACGTCCTTATTGATACTGCTGTGGATTTTTCACTTAATGCGGCGAGAGCCAAGTTTCCCATTTTCTATTGTTTTACCAGGATACATCAGATTTACAGTGCACTATAATCCGCACAATTACAGGCCATTTTTGGTGTAACAGTACAAGTGACAACTGCCCTTCAATTTTGACATTGTTGAGAAGTGAGAGAAGTGTTGTTGTCAGCAGGATTATGTCAAAACCACACCATGGATTTCTGGAAAACTTTATGTGCAGTTGGCACAGTTGCAAGAACCGTAACAATTTGGTGCCTGTTGATCACAATGTTCTGGGGCCTCATGTATTAAGAGTTGCTTGGATTTCTGAGCATTAGTTCAAATCCATAAAACATTGTACACAAGAAAAAATTCAGATGTATGCACGCACAAATCCAAGCACATTTCTTTGTTACATTGAAATGAACATGGACTTAATCCCAGATGTCTGTGTGGCTGGGCACGCCTAGTCCACGCCCCCTTATAAACACGCAATTCATAATAAAATTAGCCATGTGTCTGAGATCTGCAGGCTCGGCCCAATCAGGATTCATTATGAGTTGGTCAAAGGTGCTTCTTTCTCATGTTTCGAGCGATCGAAAGAGGATTGACATTGTAAGAATGCTGTGCTGCGAAAACTGCACACAGGCTGAAAGAAAAAATAAATGGTCGGGCATCAGGCAGAAGGTGAAGAAAAAAATGGATGTACATGGCCAAAACAGACCCTGTTTGAAAAGACAGTCACTTCAATGATAAGTAAAACTTTATAAGAGGTGGGTGACCCTGATTACCCCCAATATAAATATAATTTGTGTAACACTTATGTTTGCAGTCTTTTAAATTTAAACATGTCAGCACTATCTGAAAGGATACAAAATACTTTTACTTTTGTTTCATTAGTCAATTTATTATTATAACCCAGGAGAGCTACTTGCTGTCGCAGCCGTACTTGACACAAAATTTGGGTCATTCCTCCAACGTCTCCGGTGCCATTGTGCCACTACCACTGGCTGCTGCTCTCCGCCCGACTGGCCAATTTGTTATAGGAGTCACAGAAACATATTGTGACAGCAATAGGTGGCAAAAAGATCGTCCTCACAAATATTAGTATGAAAATGAAGTAAGAGGCGAAAAAGTACATTTTGTGTCCTTGCCCCGATCTTTTTTACAGTGTTGAAATCAAATGTTGACAAAGCCCGAACGACCACCTCTGTATGTTGCCAAAGTATCCACAGCCTGTAAAAATGTGCGTACGTGAAGCATGAAGTTGGCGTGAGGCAGCGCACATTTCCACGCTCATTGCACTTTTAGTACATCTTAACTTTGCTGTTAAAAGGGCCGTACGGCAGGTTTTTGTGCGTACCCAAGCTTAATACATGAGACCCCTACTCCATGCAGTTATTTCCTCTGTGTATGGGAAGGCAATGACAAAATTGGTTATGTTTCTGCTTTGTATGGAAATATACTTTTTAAAGAACGACAATGTGTTCAAAAAGATCAACATTTTCCTTTGCCTGTTTTTCAAATTGACGCTAAATGAGCCTCTTTCCAATTACCGTATTTTTCGGAGTATAAGTCGCACAGGAGTATAAGTCGCACCTGCCGAAAATGCATAATAAAGAAGGGAAAAAACATATATAAGTCGCACTGGAGCCCGGCCAAACTATGAAAAAAAACTGCGACTTATAGTCCGAAAAATACGGTATTCCTTTTTTTCCAAATAATTAATGCCATGGTGGTGCTTTGTGGTGTAGGTAAATAAAGGAGAGCATTTTCGATATTCACAGCTCTTTTTTTGTTGTTATGCTTGAACTAATTTTAGTGTTGTTATTTTCTACTACATTTCTATGTTTTATAAGTTAAAAGTTGTGTGTTTTTATTCCCCCAGCAACTAATGAGGGAGCGTCAACAAATGGCCAGTCGTCCGTTTGCTTCAGTCGCCCTCGCACTGGACACTAAAGGAGAGCAAACCGAAATGCTGCAGCCGATGGTCGATGTAAGTGCTTTTTTTTTTTAGACGACTGACGCAAACATTATTGGAAAATTATTGTTAAATGACTTGGATAATCTCACTGTGTGCTGCTCAAAATCCTCAAATAGCCGCCCTTTGTCCACAATCAATAGGAAATCTGATGGTCTTTTCTTCACATTCTTTAGAGGAATTGTCGCTCTGCTGCAAATGTTATCTTTTTTCAAGACGAGAAATGATATAATCTAGCCCAAGAAATTGTGCTTCTCCTGTCATCTGTAAATTAGAGAGGGAATGGGCTAACATCGGTGTGATGGCAATTAACCCTTAGGAAATCCAGGGGATATTTTGGGCCATTAATATTATTTGTCTTTTCAGGCAATTTTGGCTGTGTTAAATCAATACTTAGCAGAGGATTTTTTAAAAAACCATATCAATTTAAAATTAAATTTTTGATCCCACCTTTATCTACACATAGTAATCTGTCATGTGGAAAGATACCCTCTACTTGTGGGGGTTAAGTTTCAAGACCGCCAGCAAATGGCGAAAAACTGCACACAAGTCCTCAAAATACCTATTTCTGCTACTACAAACACTATAATATGCCTTTCCCAGTTATTTAACACATTTCAAATTCAGTGGTAGACATTAGAAAACGATTACAGTCATATCAAATGATGTATTGTACTTAAAAAAACATGCAGTTACACAACATCTCATCTTTTAAAGCATACTCCCGCTGAACAATGTTGAGTTAATTGACTTGTGAGACAGCGCTTTCTATCGGCTTGATGTGTAGCTGCAGCCCCCTTTTTCCCTGCACATAGCGCCATCAAACTGTCAAGCCGTCTATGCAAGATATCATTACAATGTGGGGATATCCCGATCTTGATCATGGAATAGGATCGGAGCCAATATTTGCCTTTTTTTAACTGATTGTTGATCGGCGAATAAGCTGGCGAGCCCAGCCGATCTTTACCACAGCTGTGTCACAGTTAGGCCTGCAATGATTCAACGATTAATCTTATTATCGATTCATTTAACCCTTAAAATAGACTCCACAAGTTGTTATTCTTCTAAATCTTTCAAATGAAAAGTTGTAATGTTTTCATATTCTAGGTATTCCTCATAAAACATGTTTGTGACATGAGGCAATTAGCATTTTTATTAATGTGAATGTCAATGTTGTCTGTCTATTTGTGTTGGCCCTGCGATGAGGTGGCGACTTGTCCAGGGTGTACACCACCTTCCGCCTGTTTGCAGCTGAGATAGGCTCCAGCATCCCCCGCAATCCCGTAAGGGACAAGCAGTAGAAAATGGATGGATGGATGGCCTAAGGTTTTCATTAATTTTAAAAATTTGAGTTTTTGTATCACAACCCCACTTTTTCACAAGTGGGTTCAAAAAGACCCAAAGCGGTTCCTATGGAATCTTCTATGAACATTTATTCTTAGCAACTCTGACTGTCCCAATTACACATCTGATGTCATCTCTCACATCTAATTCAACGTGACTAGTTGTGTTTGGTGGCAATGTTGGCAGGAGAGTCAGGTGAGTAGTTGTGTTTGGTGGCCATGTTGGCAGGGGAGTCACATGACTAGTTGTGTTTGGTGGCCATGTTGGTAGGGAGTCACATGACTAGTTGTGTTTGGTGGCCACATTGGCAGAAGAGTCATGTGACAAGTTGTGTTTGGTGGCCACATTGGCAGAAGAGTCATGTGACAAGTTGGGTTTGGTGGCCATGTTGGCAGGGGAGTCACATGACTAGGTCTGTTTAGTGGCCATGTTGGCAGGGGAGTCACATGACTAGTTGTTTGGTGGCCGTGTTGGCAGGGGAGTCACATGACTAGTACTTTTTCATAGCCCTGTTGGCTGGAGAAGAACATGACTAGTTGTGTTTGGTGGCCATGTTGGCAGAAGAGTCATGTGACTACTTGTGTTTGGTGGCCACGTTGGCAGGGGAGTCACATGACTAGTTGTGTTTGGTGGCCATGTTGGCAGGAGAGTCATGTGACTACTTGTGTTTGGTGGCCACGTTGGCAGGGGAGTCACATGACTAGTTGTGTTTGGTGGCTATGTTGGCAGGAGAATCATGTGACTTGTGTTTGGTGGCCACATTGGCAGAAGAGTCATTTGATTAGTTGTGTTTGGTGGCCATCTTGGCAGAGGAGTCACGTGACTAGTTGTGTTTGGTGGCCATGTTGGCAGAAGAGTCATGTGACTACTTGTGTTTGGTGGCCACGTTGGCAGGGGAGTCACATGACTAGTTGTGTTTGGTGGCTATGTTGGCAAGAGAATCATGTGACTTGTGTTTGGTGGCCACATTGGCAGAAGAGTCATTTGATTAGTTGTGTTTGGTAGCCATCTTGGCAGAGGAGTCACGTGACTAGTTGTGTTTGGTGGCCATGTTGGAAGAAGAGTCATGTGACTAGTTGTTTGGTGGCCATGTTGGCAGGAGAGTCACATGACTAGTTGTGTTTGGTGGCCACATTGGCAGAAGAGTAATTTGACTAGTTGTGTTTGGTGGCCATTTTGGCAGAGGAGTCACGTGACTAGTTGTGTTTGGTGGCCATGTTGGCAGGAGAGTCATGTGACTAGTTGTGTTTGATGGCCACGTTGGCAGGGGAGTCACACGACTAGTTGTTTTTGATAGCCCTGTGGCAGGAGAGTCACATGACTAGTTGTGTTTGGTGGCCATGTTGGCAGGAGAAGAACGTGACTAGTTGTGTTTGGTGGCCATGTTGGCAGGAGAAGAACGTGACTAGTTGTGTTTGGTGGCCATGTTGGCAGGAGAGTCACACGACTAGTTGTTTTTGATGGCCACGTTGGCAGGGGAGTCACATGACTAGTCGTGTTTGGTGGCCCTGTTGGCAGGAGAGTCAGGTGAGTAGTTGTGTTTGGTGGCCATGTTGGCAGGAGAGTCAGGTGAGTAGTTGTGTTTGGTGGCCATGTTGGCAGGAGAGTCACGTGACTAGTTGTTTTTGTCGGCTCTTTTGGCAGGAGAAAAATGTGACGCATTGTGTTTGGTGGCCATGTTGGCAGGGGAGTCACATGGCTGGTTCTATTTGGTGGCCACGTTGACAGAGGAGTGACGTGACGAGTTGTTTGGTGGCCATGTTGGCAGGGGAGTCACGTGACTAGTTGTGTTTGGTGGCCATGTTGGCAGTGGAGTCACATGACTAGTTGTGTTTAGTGGCCATGTTGGCAGGGGAGTCACATGATTAGTTGTGTTTAGTGGCCATGTTGGCAGGGGAGTCACATGACTAGTTGTGTTTTGTGGCCATGTTGCAAAGGAAACTTGAAATAACAGAAGAAAAAAGTGCATTTTAAAGTTTAAGAAGTGTAGATGGAAGTGCAGCAGAAAGTAAACAGTTATGTATTAACAGGGAATTTTCCAAATAGATTAATAAGAGTGAAGATGACGTAACGTTGATATGTCCGCATTGTCACAGTCAGAAGTGCAGGACATGTAAGTAGGGCGGATCGATGAGAATATAGTCGATGCTCGAGTGATTAAGTCGTTATATTTATTTTCTTAAAATATTTTTTATTTTTTTAATGTTTGCAAATTCAGGGAATAATTCCTTGAACACAGGAGGACTTTGAGGGCAGAAAATAAAGGTTTTATATGAGTATCAGATGGTAGGTTTTGCTCTAATTTAGTTAATGTGTACTCCTGACTTTATTTTGCCCCAAAATTATATGTAATAAAATAGAATGAGGAAGTAGTTCAAATATTGTGTTGATATGTTTAAACTGTCAATAGGACCCACCATAAATGACATGTAATCGGTATCGATATTGGTATCGGCCGATCTCACCCATGGATGATCAGAATCGACAGCATAAATCCCTGATCCCGTATTATGTTTTTCCATAAACAAATGACACATTTGTTCCACAATGCAAAAATATCCCTTTACAAAATGTTATTTTTGACCCCACATTTATCTAAATATAAACTAATGCACTTTAATATGTTTTATTTTTAATTTGTACATTTCTCTACTGGATGGCACTATCTTTTTGCATTTGAAACATGCTGCAAATATCCTCGCCTTTTTAAAGTTGTCTGCGTTTGTATGTTATTATTTTAGCTTTATTTGTTGGTTTTGGTCATTAAGGACAGTTTTAAGGACCAATAAAGGGAATGTTGCAGCTAATCCTTCTCCGACATTGTCGAAAAAGAAGAAAGCACATCTGACCTTCCTTCCAATTATTTAATAATAGAAAAGGAATCTTGGAGGAAGAACAACGGCAGGCTCAATGTCACTGGGGATAAAAGCATAGCTGCAAGCAATAAAGGGAGCTACAAGCCCAAATTGACATCAGAGGAGCAACAGTGTTTCCTCAGCCAAGGCCGCCTCTGTGTCACCTGCCGCTGAGAGAAATAAAATCACTGTGGCAACCAGCAGAGAGGCACTACATTAGCCATTACTGTATTGCTGAGCGGTGCTCACCACCCATTATGGCATTGTGAAGGGCAGCGTAAAGAACAGGAGAGGAGGACAACAACGCTTCTTGGCTGTCCAAGTGCTGCAGTTTCAAGCAATCAGAATACACACTGCATCCTTCATTTAACCATTCTGATCATCAAATAATTGCCAGTGTCAAATTAATTATTGCTCAATTAGTTCCAGGAGTTTGTTTCTGTCCTCTTTTTATTTTTTCGGACGCCAGCCCAAGCTGTTTGTTTTTGTCAGAGCGCATTAAGGAAGAGCCCACTGGAGACAATTGCTGTAAACACTGTCCCAAGCTGTTGTGGAAATGATAACCGCTAGGAAAAAAACATCCTTCCTGACCCTCTCAAGATGCAGCATGAACCAGTAAATGCCTGGCTGACTCTCACTTAAATGTCCCTGCAGCTTTTCAGGACGTTACTCAGCACACTGGCTTGGAAATATCAGCGCTTCTTCCTCTTAAGTTCTATGTTTGCCGACCAGATTGTAGAAGAAATCACACACAATACAAGCAAAAACCTTAAACCATCATTCTTACTGCTTTCCTCTTTGTCACTTTCTTCACCATTATGTGGCGTAACAAAAAGCAAAATACTTTTGGAGTTGATCAATTGTTCTGATGGCCTGATTTTCTGAATGTTTTTACCACCATACAAGCAATTTGTTTACTCTAGTCAAACAATATAATACCCTTTAGAACCTCATTATAACCAGCGTCCTCTGCAGTAGACATTTTTTTGGCGGTGGATAACTGATTAGCCCTGCATTCGATGGTCACTGAGCTGAATTGGGTAAAGGGGAGAAAAATAATAATAATTTGGGATAAGTGTGTTTGTAGTAGATGAGAGAAATTGTTTTTTTCGGACATTTCATCAAAATCTGTCCATAACTTTTTGAGTTATGTTGCCAACAGACAGAAAAAACCCTAGTGAAAATATAACGTCTTTGGCGGGGGTAATAACGTTTGCGTACTGCTAATCAAAGTGCAACTATTTTGTCTCGAGCGTTTCCAAGCCGATCACCACGCACCACCGCGGAGGGGAGGCTTTCGCTAGGAGCACAGACAATGCACACTGCAGGAAGTAATATGAGAAGCTATTTGATAAACCATCACCCGGAAAATATATTTGTAGCCAGCAAAGCTAAATATTAGTTTGTGAGGTATTGACATTAATCACAATCAGCATTTTCCAAAATGATATGAAAATGTCCACTCTCGATTACACTGCTTGTCAGAAAGTAAAAGTTGAAAAACACTGAACATTATTGTTTTACACTGGATGTTTACATTGTCACTTTAAAGACACTCAACTGTAATTTAAAAAATATATTTACTTGTATACTTGTAACATTGGCTGTTCCAGCACTGTTCTTTGCACCTAAACATGCATGCTGATATAGCAATAAATATGATTAGAACATTTGTTTTTGTTCAAATAGAGTAAGTGTGTTTATCCTTAACATTTCTGCTACTTCATTTTACAGACTGTGGCATTTTTACGAAGCCTTTTTTAATTTTAGGACAATATCTCAATATTATTGCACTGTGGCCTTAATACTATGACAATATTGTGAAATTTTGATATTGTTACATCTATAGAATGTACCAAAGACAAGTCCAAACTGTAGCATAGGGGGCTAATTTAAGTAATAGTAATCAATAGATCCGGACCTCGTTTTATTTGCATGTGAAAATGGCACTAGCTAAAGGTTATAAACTCCTTTTTTACCGTATTTTTCTGACTATAAGTCGCAGTTGTTTTCATAGTTTGGCCGGGGGTGCGACTTATACTCAGGAGCGACTTATGTGTGAAATTATTAACACATTACCGTAAAATATCAAATAATATTATTTTGCTCATTCACGTAAGAGACTAGACGTATAAGATTTCATGGGATTTAGCGATTAGGAGTGACAGATTGTTTGGTAAACGTATAGCATGTTCTATATGTTATAGTTATTTGAATGACTCTTACCATAATATGTTACGTTAACATACCAGGCACGTTCTCAGTTGGTTATTTATGCCTCATATAACGTACACTTATTCAGCCTGTTGTTCACTATTCTTTATTTATTTTAAATTGCCTTTCAAATGTCTATTCCTGGTGTTTGGTTTTATCAAATAAATGTCCCCAAAAAATGCGACTTATACTCCAGTGCGACTTATATATGTTTTTTTTTTTTTCCCTTCTTTGTTGTGCATTTTCGGCCGGTGCGACTTATACTATGGAGCAACTTATACTCCGAAAAATAACGGTATATGCCAGTGTTGTATTGTGAGGATAATGCTGCCCATAGAGGCAGACATTTTTGTTTCTCATAGCTAGCATCAGTGCCATCCTTTCAACAGCAAACGAGTAAACGAATAAACAGCACCCCTGCTGGTTGCAGCTACTTACTGCGCTCCATTTAATCAACTCCACACAATCTAGAGAATTCCTAATGCCATCAATCAGTTTATTGATTATTCATTAATTATATATTACATCCCTGACCTGGCTGGGTGAGGAGATGCCTTTCTCCTCTTTTCCGGCCAACATTGACAATCAAAGTAAAAATTACCTTTTAAAATCCGTCATATTTCTGCAGATATCGTTTTAAATTCAAACACCACTCTGACCACATTCAGCATTGTTTGGCAGCAGTTGAAGGTGAACCATATAAAAAGCAACCTCGTATTTATAAGCCTAATTGCTCAGCATCTGGCGTCATTTAGCTGTTAGAAATACACGTCGATGTCAGAGAGGACACTGACAACAAGTCAATATGACTGACCCTACTATTTGTGTATCAGTGGATAAGTCAACATTTAGGAGCCACTTTATTGACCGCACCAATCTTACAGTATTGATATTTGCTGCTTAACCTCAACCATACTGCAGATTGACAATTCTGCAATGACAGACAGCCAGTGCATATACAGTACAGTATGTATGTAAATGGGACACAGGTTTTCCATGGCTATGAAAAGCAATTCAATTGGAAATGAGCAGAATTCAGTGTTTCCCACAGGACAAGCATCTATTTGTGGTGGTGTGGTCGGGGGGCGGGGGGTGGCAGCGGCAGCGGCGATGACCAAGAAGAACGCGGAGTTGGAATATAATTACAACATTTTATGTACATATTTATATACAGATTTGAACAATTAGTGATTGCAATATTCAGTGTTGACAGCTAGATTTTTTGTGGACATGTTCCATAAATATTGATGTTAAAGATTTTTTTTTTTTGTGAAGAAATGTTTAGAATTAAGTTCATGAATCCAGATGGAGCTCTAATACAATCCCCAAAGAGGGCACTTTAAGTTGATTATTACTTCTAGGTGTAGAAATCTTTATTTATAATTGAATCACTTGTTTATTTTTCAACAAGTTTTTAGCTATTCTTATATATTTTTTTCCAAATAGTTCAAGAAAGACCACTACAAATGAGCAATATTTTGCACTGTTATACAATTTAATAAATCAGAAACTGATGACATAGTGCTGTATTTTACTTCTTTATCTCTTTTTTTCAACCAAAAATGCTTTGCTCTAAATAGGGGTACTTGAATTAAAAAAAAATTCACAGGGGGTACATCACTGAAAAAAAGGTTGAGAACCACTGACCTAGTATATACAATAATATAAACCAAGTCATTGTATTTCATTTAGGATTATTTCATAACTTTATTTAAATAAAAATATATTTTTTGTCTTTTTTAGATACAGTCAATAAATAATGTGAACATGTATCATAACATGGAAATCTAAGAGAACGTGTTGTGAATGAGGATGCTTGTGGACCTGGAAATTATTTTATTTTTTTTACACATTTTAATTTTTTTTTAAAAACAGTTTTTCCGACGTATTCAATTTTAGACGCTTTCTCTTCTTAGTTATTATTTCTCCGGCTGTAGAAAAGACCCGCTCACAGGGCACAGAGGAGCGCGACACAGTTCGCGTATTGGTCACGTGACCAAAACAGCTCATGATCGGTCACGTGACTTTCTAAAAGCGGTACGCGCACCGACACAGGGTTTTGCTCTATGAGCTCGACGCATGCGCCGATGCATCGGTGTTGCCGGACCCATCACTACTATCTACCTATAACACCTGTAAAAATTAAGCAATGCTACCACGCTAGCAAGCGTTAGCTAGCCGGCTATGAGCCACCAAGCTGCTAACTATCGCCAAAAGGCACCATTTAAGTTTTTTTTCCCCATGGCATCCTGGATCAAGGCTTTCAGCAGCTTTTGGATGTTTGAGGTAGAAACGTAGGAAGCGCCATCATTATGAAAAGTAGCCGGCGAATATTTTGATCCCGTCCGTTTATCCGTCCCTCTTCTTCTTCTTCTTTTTCTTCTTCTTCTGGCCCACCAGGTGAATTAAGTGCTATTGGCGGAGTTACCGCCACCTACTGCACCGGAGGTGTAACTACAAGCAACATTCACAGACAGTCCCATTGCTTTTATGAGCGGTCGAGCGAGTCAAAAGCCGAAAAATCCATTTGTGGCGGACGTAATTCTTTCGTGGCGGGCCGCCACAAATAAATGAATGTGTGGGAAACACTGGAATTGTATGTTAGTCTATAGCAGTCTTTCTCAAATAGGGGGCAGGCCCCCCTGAGGGTGTGCGGTGCGATGATAGTGAGCACGTGAGCCCTGGTAACATGCTTTATCACTATCATGTAGTATTAAACTTCAAAACCCGCTTTTAAAAGCAGTGCACTACAAAACATTGTAGCCATTAATACTTACTACTTCATTTTTATTTAAAACAAATGTTTTATTCATTTTTGTTGTGTTGTTCAGTGTTTGTAATTATTATTCTCCTTTCTTAATGTTGCTGATCAATTTAATTTTAATTTACACGTCCATCCATTTTCTACCGCTTGTCCCTTTACTTTACAATATTTAATTTTTTCAGTATCAAATGGTTCAAGACGGTCAAGAAAATGTAAAATTTTAAATAAGGATTACATTTTTATTTTTTTATTTTTGTCCGTTGATCTATAATTTTTTAAATTGTTTTCTTTAATGTTGATAACGATACAATGTTATGCAGAGGTGTACTTATAAAACTATTATAGGCAAATTATGCTATTTATAGCCGCGGGGGGCTGGGTTGGGGGGTACAGAAAATAATTGAGAAGGACTGGTGCTAATAGCTCCTCTGATAGTGTTTACTCGCATGTCTCCTCTGTACTCAGCCATGCATTCATTTGTTGGGGTCTGGTATTTGTGTGTGTGTGTGTGTGTGTGTGTGTGTGTGTGTGTGTGTGTGTGTGTGTGTGTGTGTGTGTGTGTGTGTGTGTGTGTGTGTGCGTGCAAGCGTGCAGTAATGGGGGATCTTGATCATTGGGGTATTGTTTTTAAGTTTGTAAGCACTTTGTGTTGCATTTCTTTTATGTATGAAAAGTGCTTCATGAATAAAGTTTGATTTGATTTGTAAGCAGCAAATATACATGTTTATAGAAACTTTGGTTAAAACAATAGATTTTATGTACATTCAGTTGAATCTTTGAAATGTGATTAATTTGAAGTATTTGATAAAAAAATGTATAAACATATATATAATGTATATATTTATTTAATACAATTTAACATTTTCAGTTGTCGAATAAAACTAATTTTACATAACAAAAAAAAGATATATGAATAATGATATTGAACAATCTGGAAAGTATTATAATTCAAGTAAGTGTCCAAATTAAATATTTCTAATAATGTTTAAAAATTCTGGAAAATTTGAACACACACTTAATGGAGGTTTATGCTAATGCATGCCTACTGTATAATAATATGATTTTGGTTTTGTTTGATATAGTCAGTGTTTGAACTCCAATGTATTATGACCATTTGTGGGTTAAATGCTTTTTTTTTTGGTGACGTCACATGTTTAAATAATAACAATTAAAGTCCCTCTAATATAGCAATGCCAAATTACGTTTTTACCACTGTGGCCCAAGAAAAGAGTGTACAGATATTTGAACGCTTTGCAAAGCATCCCAATTTGGTTTATAACGATGCTCCACCCAGTAATCCTTGTAAGCACGGCTCACAGCGGGTTCTGATTTATGCTTAAATTAGCAACTTCCTGCACCCCCTAACCCCCCACCCCTTGTGCTTTATGTAGCTACTCATTAGTGGGATCACCTGAGTGCTCATGAAGCGACTGACAACCTGATTGCCCTTGGATGCCAGCGCAAGATGGAGCACCCATCTCCCCTTTGTCATTGCGCTCGAGCAGATGCACGTTAATGTTTTCCTCTCATCACGTGACGTTGTTGGCTTGCCTGGATTGACCATCAATAATCATATCCCGTGACGGAAACGTTTTCGCTGGGGTTAAATGTAATAATAGTCCCCTTGTGTTTACATCATTTTTGCGTGTTTATGAATGTTGTTTATGTCCTCCAGTAGAAGAAGTAAACGTTAAAGAAGAGAATAATGTGGTAAATAATGGAAGTATGTTTGAGGGTCATCCTGTATCAGCATCACATGCAAATTAACTCCACCCCTAATCCAGATATGGTCACTTCTTGGAAGATTTTGGAAAATAGATCAAATGCCATAGTTGTACAGTATATTCATATCTCCATATTTTGACCTTTTTTTTGTAATTTTTTTTTTTTAATGAAAGTAATTTAATTATAAAGGATTTTAATGCTAAATCATTTTAGTATTTAATTTAATAAATAGTAATTGAATACATTTTAATTAATTAAAAAAATTAATAATCAAGTCTATACTGTCTAATTAATTTTGACAAAAAATATATGTAGCAACATTTAAAAATGTTAATGTTTTGTTAAAAAATTGTTCATGTTAATGACAAAAAAAACAAATCAGTTAACACTTAAAATTATTTTGTTGCCTTGCAAATCCCCATTTTAAGTGTTATCAAGCTGTTAAGCCACGCATTTAAAGTACAGCTGTTACCAGATGTATTGCATAATGAGCTTCACCAATTTATCCATGTATGCTACGCATGAAAATTTTAATGGGTATATTTAAAAAATGTATATATATATATATATACAGTATATTTGATAAAATTGTAAAATTATGATGAGAAATGTATTAGTACCTGAAGTTTTGCAACTATAAGGCAAGGCAAGTTTATTTACACAGCACAATTTGTACACAAAGCAATTCAAAGTGCTTAAAATGAAAAAAATAAAAATAAAATTATGAATAAAAATAAAATCGTCATAAAAAATAATCCTGAATTAATTCAATTAAAATTACAATTGGCCGATTGTGAGAATGAAAATACATTAAGTTTCGCTTTGAAAGCGAAATAAAATCAACAGCAAATATTGTTGCTTCCCTTAAATGTTTATTTTGTGTTTTCGGGACATTCTGTTGTTAATGCTTCTGTCATCTCAATTTGCCTGACACAAAGAAGTCAGATGTCGGCCAGACGTGTTATTATTCCTCTATTTTATCCCTGTAGACGTTCATTGTGACAATGACATGTTTTTCACGCTTGAGACCAGCAGTTTTTGCCCATTAAAGTCTTGAGTGTTGACACACGGGTATTGTCGACATCGTGGTGGTTGTTGTGTGACCAATTAAACCATTTGTCTCGGGAGGAGTGCTGCTCAAGTCTGCTGCTATAGATTTTACTGTCTGCTCGCCCCAAAGGGTTCATTGAGCAGTCAGTGCAGACGTGTGGACGGTGAAGCAGAGTTTGACGTCACAACACAATGCCATTTTAGTAGTCAACTGAACGAGTTTGCTTGTTTATTTAAGATTAAGATTTGATTGTTTCCTTTGGTTGTGATGATGATGATGTGATATTTCTTATTTATGCCATGTCAGGGCGCACCTAAGCCTGTTGCCATGGAGCCATGTTCTGGAGGGAAAGCCGGAGTGTTGACGGTCCTCATGCGTCTTCCGTCCGGACCCACCAACTTGCCTCCGCCTGGACAGTCAGGTAATTACTCTATGAAATAATCTTTTAGTAAACAGTATTTGGTCACAAGCTCCTTATTTGTAGTATGAAACCTAGTTGGAGGATGGAAGCTAATCTAGTTGGTGTGTATTCAATTTTACCCCAGTAGCTAATTGCTAAGGACGTTAGCATTGTATCTTAAAACCGGACACACAAGCGCTTCGCTTCCCCCAATTTGGTAGGAGGATAAAATTGTTGAGATTATTTCAAAAACAATAGACATCAAGCAGAAGACAACTGTCAGACCTAAATAGTGATGTTAGATGGGATAAGACTTGCATAATAGACAGTTTTATTGTAACAATACATCCATCCATTGTCCCTTTTGGGGTCGCGTGGGGTGCTGGAGCCTATCTCAGCTGCATTCGGGCGGAAGGCGGGGTACACCCTGGACAAGTCTCCACCTCATCACAGGGCCAACACATATCGACAGACAACATTCACACACTAGGGTCAATTTTAGTGTACAGACTCACATAAATCGTCGTCGGCGATCACTCAAAACGAGTATGCTTGTTGGTGGGATTGCCTTCAGGAGAACTCCTGTGCGTGGAATCTTTTAAAGTGGGGAGACTGGTGCACAGACAGCCACCACACTGTCCTTGGCAAAGAGAAGGCCAGGGTCCAATGGCATGGAGACCAAGACAATTGGAGGCCCATCTTTGCTGCAGCCTTCTTCCGCCTTTGTGACCGTTGTGGAGCTTCTATGCAACCATCATCCGCCCACTCCGCCGTTGAGGTCTTTTTCGACGAGGGAGACGCGCAGACTCCAACGTCACTTCTTCGCTGTGGGGAGCTGTATCCGGTGGCAAGGGAAACCCAGGACGACCGGCACCTCCTCACAGCTGCAGGAGGCTGCCGGGGCTCCGGTCTATCGGAGGACCGCCTATGGTGCGCCTACCAGCACTTGCTTTTCTCTCAGGGTGTGCTCCCCTAGCCTTTTGTCTTCCCAGACTAACCCACAAGGCAGCGGGGCAGTGGTTCGGTGATGCCAGGGCGCGTCCACAAAGTGGGCCTGCGCACTTAAATACACACAAGCCAACAATACATCTTCACCGCTTGTTGAGCATTGATTAAAGCAATTACACAGCAGGGATTTTCTTTTTCAGTAACAATTCTTCATAAACGTCTCCCATTCCATGACTATTCTAAAAAGTTTTTTTATTTTTTTTTATGACAAAGTAAAAATAATTACAATACTCACAAAAGTTGTAAAACGAAGCGAAAACCCTCCCAAAAAGCAAAACATGCTTAGAGTTTACTATTTGATGCTCACTGAACTGAGATGTTGGGAGGTATGTTCTTTTGAACAAGTGATGCAAAAAAATCATGCCCAGAATTGACCCTTTAGAGCTAGGGTGAGAAGCTCTGTCATTCGGGCGGAGCGCAGAGTAAAGACACTGCTCCTCCACATCGAGAGGAGCTAATTGAGGTGGTTCAAGCATCTGGTCAGAATGCCCCTTGAACGCCTCCGTCCAACATCGAACGTACCCACACCTCCCCAGGAGACCATGGGGAGAGACCATGTCTTCCAGCTGGCCTGTGAACGCCTCTAGATCTCTGGGAAGAACTGGGCGAAGTAGATGGGGAGAGGGAAGTCTAGGCTTCTCTGCTTAGGCTGCTGTCCCCGTGTCCCAACTTCAGATAAGCGGAAGAAGATGGATGGATGCATGCATGCGAGGCTGAGTTTTACCACGATTTGCAAATGCCTCCATGGCGGCGGTTGTAGCCATAGATATACAGTAACTGAATACAACACGCCCCTTTGAGCGGCGGGCCTATGACAAGCCTAAGATAGTAGGAGCAAAGTACCAGCAGGGCATTCCATAGTTGTAGATGGCACAGAAATGAAGACAAAAACAATGCCGGCACATACTGTATGCATATGGTTGCAAAATACACCCGAGGGTTGAAAAAGACACTGGCAATAACCTTTTTATATGTCTATAAATAACTCTTTTAAATAACATTTTTATCTATAGCACATGATTTGACATTGACAGTTATTTAAATGGCATGAAAATCAATTAGAGGAAAAACGAAGTTGAGTTATTTTAGATATAGAACACATTGTACTGCATTGCCTTCAATGGCAAAGTGGACCCCACTAAGATGTCTGCCATGTCGGCACGTTGCTGAGCATGGCTGCTACAGCACACTATGTATATAGTTATTTTTAGGTGCTAACTCTCGACATCACATGCTAATACAGTGAACCCACTTACGTCGACGTCTCTTGGAATGACTAACCCACGTTGACATAAGCGGTTGTCGTCATGACCAAAATCTAAATCAGCCGTTGCTTGCACGTTTGTCCAGATACATAAGGAGAATTGGCGATGATAAATTATTTTTTAACCTAAACCAGTTTTATAGATGTGATTTTCCTACATTTGTGCATGTTTTTTCATTGAAATTCTTGTATTTTGAATGTGATATTTATACTTTTAACACCTGCTGCATGTCTTAACTAGGACTGTTATCACAAAAATTATCAAATTAATTGATTAATATCCTAATCGCGGTTCT
The DNA here is from genome assembly GCF_033978685.3 of Nerophis lumbriciformis. Lineage (NCBI taxonomy): Eukaryota > Metazoa > Chordata > Actinopteri > Syngnathiformes > Syngnathidae > Nerophis > Nerophis lumbriciformis. The sequence goes on along the minus strand of NC_084558.2, from coordinate 36,815,732 downwards.
TATTCATTACGACTCTAAATAATTTAAAATAATAATTTTAAAGAATACATTTTTCATAAAAACTTTTTATTTAGGTAATTTCTGCACTTACTCGCTGTGTGTGTACGTCATACAGTATATCAGCAGCCAAAAAGAGCTTTTATAACATGTGTTTTGAAAAGGTTTTTGAGAGTCTGTTTCAATTGAGAATTTATTCTGAATCAAAAAGTCACCCAAAGAATTGGGATAAAATTGAATCATAAATTGTAAGATTGACATCCCTATATTAATCATGTATACCGGTAATCACAAATTAGGTACACATTTTGGCCTTTCCTTTACCTTAACTGTAGATGGTTCCCTCTGAAGCTGATAAATAGTTTATTTATTGCATTTTGTCAATTAAATAGCAGTTGTGTCAAAATTATTGGGGTCTTTTTTTAAATGCATTAAAATTAAGCAAGCAAGTAATTTAGTTGATTAATTACAATTAATACAATATTAAAATCATGATTAATCTGAAGGAAAAAATAATTGTTTGACAGCACTGGTCTTGACTACAATGACAATAAAGCTTTTGGAAAAATATTTTTTTTGGTGGCTAACAACCCGTAAACACATTTCAAATAGGGCTTTCAAAAAAAACAAGTTAACTCATGTGATTAATCACAAACAAACATCACATTCTTCATCTGTAAACACAGATTAATCACGCAATTTATGTCACGCAATTTACATTGCCTTGTCTTTAAATAAAATGGTTACTAGGTTGAACAAATACACGTGCATTATAGAAAAACGTTTTAAAGTTTGACATAGGGCTAGACAATTAATCAACTTTTAACTTAACCATTAAATTGGCTAATAAAACGGATTCCACTGTTGAACGCAGAATATCATCCAAATTTGCATAGATGTGAGTGAAATGTTGTCATTGTGAGGAAAAGAAACATTTGTTTGGGAAAATATCGTATCCGATACCACTCATTGATCCCAAACATACTCCGCCCCGTGCTAAGCCAAACTATGTTGAGACGGTCACAGCGACTAAACTACAAAGCTAAAGCTTGCGAGAACAATCCATACACTCACAACACATCTCATTTGCTTGTGTTGTTGTGAACGACATCATCCATGTACAATCAATTTACAAACTGTGGTCGCAACTTGAGAGGCGCTCGCTCTCTTTTTTTAACAGTCTCAAGTGAGTCGCCTCTTTACTCGTCAAGCTGAGAACAACAGCACAGCACACTTTCCCCCTTCACAATAACAGCGCGGTGCGCCACAAGGTTTAAAAAAAGTACCAATCATTATGTACTTAAAGCACTTATTACACAATTTATTTTGTACATTTACACAATTTGCTTTGACCTAAAATACTGGTCAACATTGTCCAAAGATGTATTGTACCAATAAATGTGAGAATTGTTTGCATTTAATTAACAAACATTTAGTTTTACACATTAAGCACACACTATATGGTGGTAAAATAAGTGTAAAAGGTACAAAAACAACTGAATTAAAAATAGTTAACAAGGAAAAACTTTATTTTGTTGTTTTATATTGCTATTGTTATTTAAATTAATATTTTACTTGTGTCCTTTTATTTTAAACTATATTTAAAGTTGAGTTTTGGTGGAACAATAAATACTTTATACTCATGCTTCTTTTTAAATTAATGAATAATCATGATTGTGATTACAATATCAATCAAAATAATCGTGATTATTATTTTTTGCCAATTTTTTATTTTATTTTATTTAAATTGTGTCCAAATATTGGGGTATTTTTTAAAGGTGATTTAAATCATGCAAATGATTTATAACCACTGATTAATCGTGATTAATCTGATTTAAAAAAAAATCGTTAAACAACACTAGTCTTGACTAAAATGACAATAAAGCTTTTGCAAAACTTTTTTTTAGTGGCTAACAACTTAGAAACAAATCTTCCTGGCTGCCACTTATCGTATTTTTCGGAGTGTAAGTCGCTCCGGAGTATAAGTCTCACCGGCCGAAAATGCATACCGGTAATAAAGAAGGAAAAAAACATTTAAGGCGCACTGGAGTATAAGTCGCATTTTTTGGGGAAATTTATTTGATAAAACTCAACACCAAGAATAGACATTTGAAAGGCAATTTAAAATAAATAAAGAATAGTGAACAACAGGCTGAATAAGTGTACGTTATATGAGGCATAAATAACCAACTGAGAACGTGCCTGGTATGTTAACGTAACATATTATGGTAAGAGTCATTCAAATAACTATAGCATATAGAACATGCTATACGTTTACCAAACAATCTGTCACTCCTAATCGCTAAATCCCATGAAATCTTATACGTCTAGTCTCTTACGTGAATGAGATAAATAATATTATTTGATATTTTACGGTAATGTGTTAATAATTTCACACATAAGTCGCTCCTGAGTATAAGTCGCACCCCCGGCCAAACTATGAAAAAAACTGCGACTTATAGTCCGAAAAATACGGTATTTGTACTGAACAGGAAGTCACTGTGGACATGTTTTAATGCTGTGTAACTATGTTGCTTTAGGCTGGTTGGCGGCAGTGTGGAAGTTAACCACACATACAACATAATCTCACTGATTTCTCACATAAATAACATTTTTACGTTGACAAAAATAAATGTTGACGTTGACTAAAGTGGGCACTTTTTAGCAATAAAAGGAACACGGTAGGACTTGATGAGTTGGTCCACATAGTCGGATTGTCGACATAAGCAGGATTAACATCCACTGTTTCTCACCTGTCATTTATTTGTCTTCAGGCCTCGTCGTGGCAAGCGCGCTGATCGACATCTCCCAGCAAAAACCATCTGACTTTAAGGATAAGTCGCAGGCTTTAAAGAACCGAAAGGCCCTCCCTCCGGCACACCAAGGCACCTGCGTCTGACCGCCGCCTTCAGCTCGTTGCTGCTGTCACCTGCCGCAGGTTTCCCGGGTGGACGACGCCGTTCTCCGAGAGGAGAGGCGTCCACGCGGGGAAGAGGAAGTGTTACGGTTAAGGGTGTGGAAACAAAGGAAGCCCCTATGCACAAGCCCCCTCAAAGGACCTGCCGGACCCAAAAAAGACTTGATCCTTTTTGCACCTCGCTTCACGTGTTTATTTAGACGCCTCCTTGTTCATTTGCTCAGCATGAGGGGAAAAGCTTATCGCTATGCAGTTGAAGCTAAAGCTGGCCTACGCCTGTTACATGCTGCTTATTGGTCATATCCTTTCTTGTCGTTGCTGTTGTGTCACGGTGCTAAAAAAAAAAAATTAACAGTTTTTTTTGACTGAAGGAACTCGCCCTGAGCACTAATCACGCACCGTTGGGAAGACACCGATGTCTGTTCTTAGCATTAGCCGGCTGAAGCGAACCGCCTATGGGAGACGAGGGGAAAACTGGAAAATCGCAAGAATCCTCATCGTTTTTGTCCTCGGACGGATGCAATTTGGGAGGGAGAGCGCAAATGGACAACTCCGGGGTTTGTTTTGTATGTTTATGACTTTATCCCCACTGTTAAGAACATTACCTTTTTGTAACGCCTTGCCCAATTTTCAAAGCTGTTTTTATCCCTGCCTGAGCTGTACAGTGTTTTTGCTTTTGAACAAATGGGACTCACTCTCCTCTCCTGTTTCCTCATTTATTTGAAGCCTATTATATTTACCATAAATGGTCACTTTTGTTACACTTGTGAAAAAGAGCATTGGTGTTTTTGTTTTGATATTTAACAGATTCCTGTGTAACAGCACATTTAACTGCATTTGTTATCTTTTTTGTTGTTGTTGTTGAACCCCTTCAGGACTATTTGGGCATTTGCCTGTTCTTGTGGTCGTCGTTGCAAAGTGGTCATTTTTGTCGCATCTCTTCAAGCATCGTATGTAAGCTAACATGTCCCTTATTGTGTTTTTTGTACAGTAGTCCTATGACCGTGTCATTACACAGGAATCGGGTCTCGCTGGATAAAAAAAAAAACAAGAGACGAGAGACTGCCTGTCAGTGATTGTCAGTGTATTTTAAGGATGAACAACATGAAGGAATATTAAAACAAATGAAATTATTTCAATTGTATTTCGCTGGATTTGTTTTGTTTTGGCAATTTAAAGAGGTATGTATGGATGCCGCCTTTTAAATGTTAATTTTTCTCTATGGACTTTTGAATGACTAACCCAAATAGTTTCCTTCTAGGCCAAACACTGCTGCTATATGTGGAGCTTAGTCGCTTTTGTGTGATCCTACTAACACTGCAATGACTGCAGTACAGCGACACCACCTTGGTGCAGGTAAGAAGCAAACCATTTGAATCACAGTGAACGCCAAGGTCAGCTTGTACTGTTTTTCTTCTTGTGGCATGTCTTTAAAGTGTTATTACCAAACAGGTGCTGCTTGGCAGAAAGCAACAAAAGGTAAGTAATATTGGATATTTAACTCTTTTTTTTGTTTGTTTTTTGTAGTCGTGCAAAGAAAAAGTGACATATATATGTAATTACAATACTACATAGATGAAATCTGGATATGCTTAAGTGCACCTCAGTGAGTGTGTCGCACACTCACTACCTGTATTAACACTGCAGTGATACTGGTGTATCATAATGGTCATAACATTTTACATGCAAATAAGATGAATAGTTAGCAAATATGTATGTTTTTATTGAATAGCTGCACAGAAAGGGATATGAAATGTGTGCAGCTCTGGTCAGTGAGCCAAATAGTAAACAGGAAAAGAACAACATTCACCTTATTCGGTGCTAGAAAATCAAAATCATCCCTCACTCCGGAATTTTTACTTTTAATCTTAGTTCCATTTGGATCAATGATGGAGACAAAATCCGATATCAAACACGATACACCACTGTGACTTTTGTGGTCCTCCAATGCCGGCAGCTCTCATGAAACCACAGACTACTCAGTGGCCTTGTGGTTCGAGTGTCCGCCCTGAGATTGGTAGGTTGTGAGTTCAAACCCTGCCCGAGTCATACCAAAGACTGTAAAAATGGGACCCATTACCTACCTGCTTGGCACTCAGCATCAAGGGTTGGAATTGGGGGTTAAATCACCAAAAATGATTCCCGGGCGTGGCCACCGCTGCTGCTCACTGCTCCTCTCACCTCCCAGGGGGTGATCAAGGGTGATGGGTCCAATGCAGAGAATAATTTTGCCACACCTCGTGTGTGTGTGACAATCATTGGTACTTTAACTTTTAACCATTACGCTGCCTCCACCATGCTTGACTGCAGACACAATGATCTTTGCTTGACACATTTTTGGCTGTACACTGACTACTCTAGAGTACATCCATTTCTATAGTCCATTGAGAGGGACTAATAATAGGCAGTATGTTGTCTTTATAATCTGTTTTGTTGAAGTGTGTTTCTAATAAAACAATGGTAAAGCTGCATGACTTGCCATAAAGATCCAGGTCGTAAGATTGTGCATCGTCATCTTGTGTTTTATTGCCAAGAGATGACGCTCTGTCTGTCGCCTTCACAAATATAAATCCCATCACAGAATGAGCCAAGCAAACTATTGGACTGTGTAAAAAAAAAATTTTTTATGTCTTTTTGTAATTTAATGGCTGCACTCGGTTGTTTCAGGAACATTTGATGTCAAAGTGACGTTTCTGCTTCTGGGATTTTTACATAGAACTGCTATAGTTGCCTGACTAATGCTGTAAATCATTCAGTGCGCCAGCCAAGCCCAAAAATCACTGTGATATAACAAAATTATATCTTTTGGCACAGAGGAGGAAGTTATTCACTGCTTCATTGCTATAAGTAACCCCTGGCAAAATTTATGGAATGGCCAGACTTGGAGGATATTCTTTTAGTTGTTTCATTTTGTAAAACCTTCTGGCTTTTAAGAAATCAAGAAAATAAATTGTGGTAATCCGTACACAATTTCCTTTTCATGTCAAGCAGAGTAAAAAAACTATGGAATCTCTCAATTCTGAAGAAAAAAAAAATTTGATAACCCTGTAAAATTTCATTTCCAAAGCTGCATCAGATCTGTTCATTAGTTTGCAGTTAAAAAGGAGAGCTGTTGCCCCAGGTGGATTGACATGAATCATGGCTCCAGCTCGATAGATGGCAGTTAAAACAAATGGAAAGGATTATCAAACTCCTCAAGAAGGTAAATCATCACACTTTGTTGCAAAATATGTTGATTGTTCACAGTCAGTTGTGTCTAAAATCTAGACCAAGCACAAACAACATGGGAAAGTTGTAAAAAGACAAGCAAACTGGTAGACCAAGTGTAACATTAAAGCGTCAAGACATCCATCCATCCATCCATCTTCTTCCGCTTATCCGAGGTCGGCTCGCGGGGGCAGCAGCTTAAGCAGGGAAGCCCAGACTTCCCTCTCCCCAGCCACTTCGTCCAGCTCCTCCCGGGGGATCCCGAGGCGTTCCCAGGCCAGCCGGGAGAGATAGTCTTCCCAACATGTCCTGGGTCTTCCCCGTGGCCTCCTACCGGTCGGATGTGCCCGAAACACCTTCCTAGGGAGGCGTTCGGGTGGCTTCCTGACCAGATGCCCGAACCACCTCATCTGGCTCCTCTCCATGTGGAGGAGCAGCGGCTTTACTTTGAGCTCCCCCCGAATGACAGAGCTTCTCACCCTATCTCTAAGGGAGAGCCCCGCCACTCGGCGGAGGAAACTCATTTCGGCCGCTTGTACCCGTGATCTTGTCCTTTCGGTCATAACCCAAAGCTCATGACCATAGGTGAGGATGGGAACGTAGATCGACCGGTAAATCGAGAGCTTTGCCTTCCGGCTCAGCTCCTTCTTCACCACAACGGATCGATACAGCGTCCGCATTACTGAAGACGCCGCACCGATCCGCCTGTCGATCTCACGATCCACTCTTCCCCCACTCGTGAACAAGACTCCGAGGTACTTGAACTCCTCCACTTGGGGCAAGATCTCCTCCCCAACCCGGAGATGGCACTCCACCCTTTTCCGGGAGCATTAAAGCGTCAAGACAGAAAATTTAAAGCAATATGTCTTGAAAACAGAAAATGAAAAGCAAAATAAATGAAGAACAAATGGGCAGGAACTGGAGTCACTGTCTGTGACAAAACTGTAAAAAAGTGCCTCAAGGAAATGTGATTTAAATACAGAAAAGCCAAACGAAAGCTGTCATTAACACCTAAATAGAAAACAAACAAGGTTCCAATGGGTTGAAGAAAAATCCATTGTGGACTATGAATGACTGGATGAAAGTCAAATTAAATGATGAATTGTGACTCTGCATTGGGAAAGATGATGGTAATCAAAAAGGTCAACCAACGAACGAGATTTCTCTATAGAATCTCCTCCTCTCTGGTCAACAAAAGCACCATGAGGATTCTGGCGGGAACTCTCGTTCAACCCTTTTTCGATTACGCATGCACCTCCTGGTACCCTAGCACCTTCAAAACCCTCAAATCTAAACTCCAAACATCCCAGAACAAGCTAGTCAGATTACTTCTAGACCTCCACCCCAGATTCCACCTCACTCCTACCCACTTCTCCAAAGTGGGCTGGCTCAGGGTGGAGGACAGAGTAAAACAACTTGCACTGAGCCTAGTCTATAAAATCCGCTACACCTCCCTGATACCAAAGTACATGTCAAACTACTTCCTTAACGTAAATGACCGCCATAACCACAACACCAGGGGGAGCTCCACTAACCACGTTAAACCCAGATTCCGATCTAACAAAGGTCTTAACTCATTCTCTTTCTATGCCACATCAATGTGGAATGCACTCCCAACAGGTGTAAAAGAAAGTGCATCTCTATCCTCATTCAAAATTGCAATAAAAGTTCACCTCCAGGCAGCTACAACCCTAAACTAACACCCTCCCCGGATTGTTAATAATCAAATGTAAACAATCAAATGCAGATACTTTTTCTTATGCCTTCTGATCTCTCTCTCTCTCTCTCTCTCTCTCTCTCTCTCTCTCTCTCTCTCTCTCTCTCTCTCTCTCTCTCTCTCTCTCTCTCCTCTCCCTCTCCCTCTCCCTCCCCACTACTTGCTGTCCATATCCTACCAAGTCAGACTTACACTGTTCCAATATCCATTTCTCTGTTCTCAATTGTTGATGATAACAACCAAACCTAACCCCCCCCCCCCCCTCCGCACCCCGGATTGTAAATAATGTAAATAATTCAATGTGATTATCTTGTGTGATGACTGTATTATGATGATAGTATATATGATAGTATATATCTGTATCATGAATCAATTTAAGTGGAGCCCGACTTAAACAAGTTGAAAAACTTATTCGGGTGTTACCATTTAGTGGTCAATTGTACGGAATATGTACTTCACTGTGCAACCTACTAATAAAAGTCTCAATCAATCAATCAATCAATGATGCTAAAACTTGTTTGTGGCCGTTTCAATGAGATTTATGAAGACGACTGCCTGAAGTAAACATGCAAATTTCCAAATTCATTGATGACATGGGGCTGAACTGGGAATATGGCTGTCACTACATATTTAATAAATGCACAAGTTTACTTTTGAACACTTCTTACTTCATCAGTGGAAAGGACGTTTGGGGATGATGATATAATTTGTCAAGATAATACTGCATCATGCCAAAACTGTAAAAACTGTCCTTGAAGAAAGATACATAAGGTAAATGTCATGGACTGCAAATAGTCCAGATCTCAGTCCAATTTAAAATGTGTGATGGAAACTGAAGAAAATGGCCCACGACAAGCTGATCTGACAACAACAATCAGAGAATGTTGGTGCAAGATTGATGAAAAGTTCTGTTTGTCAAAATCATGCAAAACCAACTTTTCTTAGCTATTGGTACCTGTTGTTGTGTGTTTGTGATCTGCATAGGTCTCGAAAATTTGAAACCAAAGCGTGGAGGCATTGCAGAGACATTTGTAAAAAAATATTACCTCCCTATGTACTTTCGCTAAACGGTCAGTTTGGAATGTGCACAATTGATGACATCACCAATTGTGCACATTCTTATATGGTATAAATCTACCCAGACTGCCTTGTGCGCGTCCGCCATTTGTAGTCTATGCGCATATTTGTAGTTTAGATGACAAAATGGCCAAGATATGACTCGAAGAGCCAAAATGCTGTTATTGGTTGTATTACCCAACTCAGGACACTGTTCAAACCTCAAGTCTTATCTGAAGAAGTAGGAAGGGCCTTACTTTTGACTTTTTTGTTTCGTGGCAACTTGCCTTCAACTGTGGGAAAAGTTGCTTCGAGTGTGTGCCAAGAAGAGTCCTGCTTTAACCACAAACTTTCACAAAAAGATGGATTTTCCGAAAAACTACTTTTATTGCCTGGCTCGGTGACTACTATCAATGGCAATGGCAGACACAATGAAACAGTAATAACAGTACCGGTATGTTAGAAATGTTTTTTTTTTTTTTTCCAAAATTGAAGAATGAACATATGCAAAGTACATATAGGTTAGAAATGTCTGAATGATTCGTTAGCAATGTTAGCTCGATTTGTTATGTAGCTAGCTTAGCCTTCTAATGTAAGACAATAGCATCACCGTCCTGCGGCAAAATAAAGAAGGATTTTCCTAAGAATTATAAACTTTTCTATTTACAAACACTGTTCAAGAACCAATTTGTAATTTGAGGTATTTTTGTAGCTATTTTATAAGTATTTTTTTTTTGTATGAAAGCCTACTAATGATACAGACATAATGAATGGCATTACAATATTATCATAATATGACCTGAAACATATTTAAAGCTCATTTAATGACATATTGTAATAAGTTATTTTACATTTATTTTTTTATTTACATTTTTTTACAATATAATTTTAATCTCCAAAAGGAATCAGGTTTTTACAGAAAAATTAATAACACATATAACACAAAATAAAAATAGGAAATGAAACAGTGCTATAAAGGCAACACACAAGCTAATTGGATGAAAGTCTAAAGGGTATGTTTGTTATTTACACATTTTTTGGGTTGGGGATATGTTCGACAATTCTTCAACATAAATAAGTCATTTTGGAGATTTTAGTTCATCTAATGCGCTCATTGAAGGCGAAACATTCTCTTCCTAGCTCACCAAAAGGTCATTCTGTCTTATCTGCTTCTTGGAGAAGGGATTTGAAAAGTTTCCTTGAATTTAAAGGACAGTTGTGCTGCATTATCACTCATCTCTGCTGCTTCCAGGAGATCCAAACATTTGATTCTGGCTTTCAAGGCGTTTAAAGAAGGTGAAGTGTTCTCCTTTAAAGAGAGAATGTTGCAATAAAACGGCAGGGGTCAAAGTTGCAGGAATTAGACAGAGCCCTGACTGAGTTTGCTCTTTAATTGGCATTTATATGCAAATCATCTGCAATCTTTTGAAGACATTTTCCTCCTTGCAGATTTATCGCAATACAAGTGTAACATTTGAAGAGTAAATATATTTTTGCTGGATTCTAAGCTTCTGTCAGCCATTTTGCATCATTTAAACACTTTTAATATCATTAATACTCAAAATCCCGGTCCTTGTTTTTGTAAAATTCAGTAAGTGGCAATAAACTGATTTTTTTGTCTATAATGTTCCAAGTTTGCGGTGTCACACCAATGCATATTTTTAAAATAATCATATTTTGTGCTTTTTGGGCCTGATTTAAGCATTTTTAAAACATAAAAAAGCTAAATAAGCCAGAAATATCAATACTACAGTAGTGTTGGACACTCAGTGTTCTGTTGAGTATAATAAGCACTGATTGGCTCAGCCTCAGGCAGAAATACTATAATGCAGCTGTTCTCAAACTTTTTTCACCAAGTACCACCACAGAAAAAACCTGGCCCTCCAAGTACCACCATAATGACCCACATTTAAATACAGTACAGCGTAGCAGGTCTAAATATTCTTTAAAAACAAGGCAGAGGTTTTATTTAGGAAGTATATTGGCCACTGTAACATTACATACAGTTTGAACAGTATCACTGTTTTTGAATATTTAATTAAGTGATTCATTCGCATACCACTAAATGACACAATTTGACTGGATTTAACAAGTGTAAAGGTGACTACAGGGTGTTAGTTCATGTTTAGAGGGCTCTCATTAACATAAATGTATATATATAGACACACATATATACAGTATGTGTGTCTATATATATATTAGGGCTGTAAAGTGATACATTTTCTTCATATTTGATGACGCGCTAATTTATTATTATTAATCAGGTGCGTTAAAGCAGTGGTCCCCAACTTTTTTGTAGCTGCTGACCGGTCAACGCTTGAAAATTCCCCCCATGGACCGGGGGGGTGGTGTATTTTTTTTGTTTGTTGGTTTTTTTGTCATAAAGAAATACAATCATGTGTGCTTAAGGACTGTATCCCTGCAGACTGTATTGATATATATTGATATATAATGTAGGAACTTGTCCAGGGTGTACCCCGCCTTCCGCCCGATTGTAGCTGAGATAGGCTCCAGCGCCCCCCGCGACCCCAAAGGGAATAAGCGGTACAAAATGGATGTAGGAACCAGAATATTAATAACAGAAAGAAACAACCCTTTTGTGTGAATGAGTGTAAATGGGAGAGGGAGGTTTTTTGGGTTGGTGCACTAATTGTAAGTGTATCTTTTTTAATTTTTATTAATTTCTTGTGCGGCCCGGTACCAATCGATCCACGGACCGGTACCGGGCCGCGGCCCGGTGGTTGGGGACCACTGTGTTAAAGCATTAAGGTTGATATATATATATATATATATATATATATATATATATGTATGTATGTATGTATATATGTATATATGTATGTATATATATATATATATATATATATATATATATATATAATCTTTGATGACTTCAAACTTAAAGTTTGAAGTCATCAAAGATTTATCGGCCAGGGAGCAAAGAAAGGCTAATATTTTTCTAGATCTGATTTTTTACAGTTGACTGTTTAAAGTAATGTGTTCTTTATCAGACTCCTGTATAAACACGCACAGGCCCCAATGTGGCCCCAATGTGGCCTCGATGTCCCATGTGTAGTTGGATAAAGTGAAAACAAATTAAGTTGACCGGATTTCGGAAATGAGCAAGGAAGTCACTACTACAGGAGATAACATGGATGTTAATAGCTTTGTGACGTGGCTGTTATGTAGAGGAAGTAGTCAGATGATGGAAAACAACAACAGGAGGAGGAGGAAAAAAATAATTGCAAAAAGGGAAATGATGGTGCTGCACACACAAATGACGTAGCTCCACCAAAGATGACGTTGCCGTTTAGACTGCAGTCACATTTGAACAGATCAGATTCCAAACGTAGTCGTACTACCTCCTGACGTGGCCCAATATGATATGAAACTAATAGATTTAAAACACTTTGTAGTGTTTACACTGGCAAATATTATCCAATCTGATTTGGTGTGCAGTGCAAACGGAGCCAAAGTAATGTGCACTTGTTTTAAGAAGCCTGGCACCAATATGAAGTGTTTTCTTCTTTTCTGAATACTGAATACATCCATTTTCTACCCACAGTCGAGGGAAAAACATGCAAACTCCACACAGAAAGACCCCAACCTCAGGAATGGAACCTAGGACCGTTTCTCTGTGAGGCACGAGCGCAAAACCACTACACCACCGTGTTGCCCCTGAATACTGAACCCACGTGGGTACTTTATTTTTTTTATTATTAACAGTTTACTCCAAAAATCAATTATTTTATTGACTGTCAGGTTCAAACACTGATTACATCTATTAAACAAGACAAGAGCAAGGAATTAAACAGAGACAGAATTCAATTTAGCTCAATTGAGGAGAAACGCGTAGACACTGTACCCTTTACAGTGTCGTCCCACGCTCTGACGAAAGATTGTACGCCTCCTCTTTTATTTGGACTTTCCCTGATTACATGGCAACAGCTGTTTCTAAGGGAGGGGTGTCGTAAACAGCCATCATCTTTGGTTACAAAACAGTTCAAAGAAAAGGTCGTAAAACCATTCAAAGAAAAGGTGCCTGGAGCGAGGTCAGGCCCTGCCTCCTCTCCGCTTTGTAGATCTCGGGTAAAGACAAAATTTTCCTGTGGATTACAATACACCAAAGAAACCGACACCTTCATGTCGCTTCCCATCTTACACAGTGGAGTTTTACAAGCCTTTTGCTTGGTAGGATCAAAGACAGCTTTTGTCCTCTTGCAGGGCGAGCTGAACTCAATGTAACACAAAGTTTTGTGATAACTTAGATACAATTATTCTGACATTGATCACAAAACATAAGTTTGAAATTTTGCATGTTATACTGTAAGTTAATATGAAGCAATAAGCTTGAGGGAATATGATACAACCTTTCAAACAAAATAGTGGTCACTACTGAAACACTCAAAGAAAAGAAAGTATATTGAGTTATCAACTAAAAGATTATGATATTGATTGGTTCAGTTTCATTAATCATTAACTCCGAAATCAATCTGATCAGTGTTTTGCATTTTAAAAAGAAAGATAGCGTGTAAATTTTGAAGAATTTCCTATTTTGAAGTAAGAACATTTGTCAAAAAAAATCTATTTTATGGATTTTATTGTGAAAAACCTCAATTATTTAAAAAAATGATCCTTACACAAGGTAAGTAAGCATAATGTTAACAGAGTAACATAATATTTTATATTCATATTTGAAAGCTATGATTCGGACGTGACAAATTTGGGGAGAAGACAAACATTCCCAAATATTCTGAAAATACAAGTTGACAGTTCTTCTTACAGGAATGTGTACTTCAGATATTGTACAAAATAGTTAGGGACAAAGTTTTGGGAATACAACTTACAACATTTTAAAAATATTTATATTCTCGCTTTGAACCCATTCGGTAGAATGCCATCCATACATCCATACATTTTCTACCGCTTGTCCCTCTCAGGGTTGCAGGGGTTCTGGAGCCGATTCCAGCTGCACTCGGGGGAAGGCGGAGTACACCCTGGACAAGTCACCACCTCATTGCAGGGCCAACACAGATAGACAGACAACATTCACACTCTAGGGCCAATATACAAAACCCAAAACCAGTGAAGTTGGCACGTTGTGTAATACGTAAATAAAAACAATAGAAATATTTGCAAATCCTTTTCAAATTATATTCAATTGAATAGACTGCAAAGACAAGATATTTAATGTTCCAACTGAGAAACTGAATTTTTTTTTTGCAAATAATAATTAACTTAGAATTTAATGGCAGCAACACATTGCAGAAATTTGTCACAGGGGCATTTTTACCACTGTGTTACATGGCCTTTCCTTTTAACAACACTCAGTAAACGTTTTTGAAGCTTTTCAGATGGAATTATTTCCCATTCTTGCTTGAAGAACAGCTTAAGTTGTTCAACAGTCCGGGGTCTCCGTTGTTGTATTTTAGGCTTCATAATGCGCCACACATTTTCAATGGGAGACAGGTCTGGACTACAGGCAGGCCAGTCTAGTACCCGCACTCTTTTACTACAAAGCCACGCTGTTGTAACACATGCAGAATGTGGCTTGGCATTGTCTTGCTGAAATAAGCAGGGGCGTCCATGAAGAAGACCTTGGCATATGTTGCTCCAAAACCTGTATGTACCTTTCAGCATTAATAGTGCCTTCACAGATGTGTGAGTTACCCATGCCTTGGGCACTAATACACCCCCATACCATCACAGATGCTGGCTTTTGAACTTTGCGCCTAGAACATTCCAGGTGGTTCTTTTCCTCTTTGGTCTGGAGGTCACGACGTCCACAGTTTCCAAAAACAATTTAAAATATGGACTCGTCAGACCACAGAACACCTTTCCACTTTGCATCAGTCCATCTTAGATGAGCTCGGGCCCAGCGAAGTCGGCGGCGATTCTGAGTGTTGTTGATAAATGGCTTTGGCTTTGCACAGTAGAGTTTTAACTTGCACTTACAGATGTAGCGACAAACTGTAGTTACTGACAGTGGTTTTCTGAAGTGTTCCTGAGCCCATGTGGTGATATCCTTTACACACTGATGTCGCTTTTTGATGCGGGATCCAAGGTCACGAGCCTTGACGCTCACGTGCAGTGATTTCTCCAGAATCTCTGAACCTTTTGATAATACATATATATATATATATTATATATATATATATATACACATATATAGATTTGTGTGTGTATATACAGTATGTGTTTGTATATATATATATATGTATATATATATAGTTAATTTTTATAAATATTTTGTAATATTTTTAAAACCTTTTGACTGTTATGCAAAAAAAAAAAGGTGTTACTTTTTAAAGCATTTAACCCTTTCAAGTGTTTTCTGATGTCTTAATGTCTCATTTCTTAATCATAGTTGCTGTCGTGTTGTTATGAAGTGATGTCAGAGTGGTTAAAAAGGTCCACAGTAGTCTTTGTGCGTCACACGCCTCCGATATTTTGTCTCTTTTTGGAGCTTTGGCACGTCTAATAAATCTAAAGTGCTCTCTCCTGGTCCAGTAGTCCATCACGCTGTTAAAACAGGTGGGCCATATTCTTGGCCAGACACCCCCCCACCCCCATCCCGCTTCCTGTCTGTCCTCTAAGCTGTGCGGCGTCCTTGTCGGCGTGATGTGATTGGACTAACAATAGTCCCGTTATGGTGAGGCAAAAGTATTGGGATATCCAGGAAGGGAATTGGGGGAAAATATTTATTTGTTGTCCTCTTCTGCAGCGTCCTTACATCTCTATGCATCGAATACTCTTTTTTTTTTTTTTTTGGGTCATACTTTATACATTTTTCTTCTTAAACTAGCTGAAAGTCCTTTTACTTTTTGCTTGAACGCATATTTACTCATCTGTTTGTTGTAGTGCAATTATGAAATGGTTCTAAGCACGACTAATACTTCCAAAAGGTTGCAAAAACATTGTTTTCTTTATTGAACGCACACATTCACACGTTGGCATCAGGACGAGGGATGTCAAATCAACATGTTTCTGAATGTACTCCTTAACATAACAAAACATGGCTTTTATTTAATTTAATCCGTGTTGTTTTAATCGTTTGAAAACATGAGGTTTTCAGTGTCTGGTGGCTTGTTCGTCTGGAGCTTCATTTGTGTCTTTACCGCAAAAGATTTTTTGACACTGAATTTGTGTAGCGGAATTTTTTTTAAATTTTGTAAACATCAAATTATGCTGAGAGTTTCAATAAAGAAAAAATTGTGGGCAAAATTAGTGTTTTAAAATTCAATGTGTAAAAATTCAGTTATTCAAAACTAACCTCAATGGCTGTTTCTGAGACAGGATTGATTGCTTTAGTCTTAATTTACCGGAAGTGAGTGTTGAGTTTTGGAGCAACGAATATTTCTACACTGAACTTTAATGCACTGATTTTGTATGCACTAAATTTTTATACATACATTTTTTTGCACTGAATTTTTATGTACCGTATTTTTCGGACAATAAGTCCCAGTTTTTTTCATACTTTGGCCGGGGGTGCGACTTATACTCAGGAGCGACTTATGTGTGAAATTATTAACACATTACCGTAAAATATAAATAATATTATTTATCTCATTCACGTAAGAGACTAGACGTATAAGATTTCATGGGATTTAGCGATTAGGAGTGACAGATTGTTTGGTAAACGTATAGCATGTTCTATATGTTATAGTTATTTGAATGACTCTTACCATAATATGTTACGTTAACATACCAGGCACGTTCTCAGTTGGTTATTTATGCCTCACTTATTCAGCCTGTTGTTCACTATTCTTTATTTATTTTAAATTGCCTTTCAAATGTCTATTCTTGGTGTTGGCTTTTATCAAGTAAATTTCCCCCCAAAAATGCGACTTATACTCCAGTGCGACTTATGTTATTTTCCTTCTTTATTATGCATTTTCGGCCGGTGCGACTTATACTCCGATAAATACGGTACACTGAATATGTACATACACTTTTTTTTACACAATACACTGAATTTTTCTACATTTAATTTTTTATTCAGATTTTTTAAACATACATTTTTTCTACACTGCTAAATTTTAAAACACCAAATTTTGACAAACTGAATTTTCAAACACATATTTTGCTCACAAATTTTTATTTTATGAAATTGTCAACATATTTTGATGTAAAAAATAAAAATAAAATTCAGTTCACAAAATTCAAACGCAAAAAATTCAGTCACAAAAATGTGTCCGAAAAAAGCTTGTGTATTAAAGACACACGTTGACCTCCTTATGGATGTTAATAATCAAAGGAAAACTGCAAAAATAAGAATAATTTCTGTGAACATTCTGGTAATGTTTACAAAATTGGATGCTTTTCATTAGAATGAATGAAAAGTAGATAATCAATATTAAGAAAAACAGTTTTATGGTACTTTTAATGAACAAAAACGGTAGTGTTGAATAGAAGACATGTATTGTCATGCATGTAGCATTAATTCATGTATGCATAATGCACAATAGATCAATTATCAGGATTGGAAATTGTTTAAAATATGTCTCTTTCAATCAGGCTCCAAAATTAACTACCGGTAAGTCAATACATTTTATAAAACAATCAATTCCTTAAAATTGATGACATTTCCATTTAATTCTCATTGGAAATATCTTGCTCTGCAATAGACTTGCCTCTTGTGTAGTACCACTGTAGACCAGAGGGGGTGGTAGTGAGCTGGTGTCGTTACATGCGATTAATCAAATGAAGTTGTTTCTTTAAAAAAAAAAAAAAAACAGCAAATATGTACGTTGTGAACACCTCATCACGTGACTAGAGAAGTGTTTTTGTTCTCCGTGTGTCGCAGCAGACATGTTCTTACTTTGTTTCCTATTTACGAACTTGTTACAACCACGATGACAAAGCTGACCTAATACTGACCGTACGCTGAGGACTAAGATGGCGGATTTGTCCTTACTCTCCTTTAAGGACCAAATCCTAAGCGGTTGGAGAGTTTGGACTGACAGGACAAACCACAGCACACTCGATGCAGAGATAGTCACATGTTCTCCACACCCTCCTCCATTTTGGGGCAAATGTTCCATCAGGTTCCAAAGAGAGTCTCGTCACTCAAATGTTCTCTTTGCAAATTTTTTCTTTTTTTTCTTCTTGCTCCGTTGTGCCAGCAAACAAACGGTGGTCCATCTTTCAGGTCCTACGAGAGCTGGAAAGTTCAGGGTGTCCAAGTGAAGACCAGCGCCAGGAGAAGACTTGAGGCTCGCAGTTTTCCCGTGGAGCTTCTCGCCACCGCGTTAGAGTCGCCCATCTGATGGTAACGAAAACATGGAGTACAGTAACTCCGATCACACATGATAATAATGACATAATATTTCTTATTCTAGTCCTTCTGAAAAAAAGAAGAATTCACCAGAAATCTGCAGATGGTTTTCAAACTGGTAAGATTTTCTTCTTGTTGTACCACTTAGCGCCACGGGGGGTGATAGTGAGTCAGGAGCATCAATATGGGCGTGGAATATTTTTTTTAGGTGTTTTAATTAGTGTGATAGAATTATGTTTTAATACTTTCATGTTTGGGGAAAATTATTATTTTTAGGTTTAGTGCATGGGATAAAAATAGCTACATTTTAAACTCCAGTTAAACTAAAAATGTTCAATAACGAAATGTAATTATTACACAAAAAAGTTACAAAATATATTTGAAAAAAATGCAATAATAATGCATAAAAATAAAAAAACATTATTTTTATTATTAATTTTATAATTATTGTTTTTAAGTTTTTTCATTTGCATGACATAATTATGTTTTAATACTATTAATAATATATTATAATATTATTAGGTTTAGTGTATGGGATAAAACTAGCTGCATTTTTAAATATAGTTACAGAAAAATGTTCCAAAAACGAAATGTCATTCTTTTATTTGTTACTGAAAAATTCCCAAATATTTTGAAAATACTAAATAAAATAAAAATGCAATAACAAGGTTTTTTCATTTGCGTGACATAATTGTCATGTTTTAATACTTTAATGTTTGGGAAATTATTATTATTAAATTTAGTGTATGGGATAAAAATCGCTACATTTTAAACTCCAGTTAAACTAAAAATGTTCAATAACAAAATGTAATTATTTTATTTGTTACTGCAAAAAAAATTACAAAATTTCTTGATCAAATATTTAAAAAAAAAAAGCAAGAATAATGAAATTGTGCATCAATGTCGACGTCACATGAAAAATTATTTTTATTATTATCGTTTTTAAGGTTTTTTCATTTGCGTGACAAAATTGTTATGTTTTAATACTATTAATAATATATTATAATATTATTAGGTTTAGTGTATGGGATACAACTAGCTGCATTTTTACACATAGTTACAGAAAAAAGTTCCAAAAACAAAATGTCATTATTTTATTTGTTACTGGGGAAAAAAAAAATCTCAAATATTTAGAAAAAAATCAATAAATAAAATAAAAATGCAATAATGCAATAAATACAAATAGTGCCGCATGTGCATTAATGTGTACGCATACCTGCCAACTACTCCGGTTTTCCCGTAATCAGCCGGAGAAAAATCGCAAACGAGTCTTAAACCGAAAAGAAAACTGCAGTCATTCCGTGAAGAATATTCAAAAGCCTATCCGGGAATAATTATCCGTTCCAAGAAGGGTGAAAACTATGCGAATTGCACCTTGTGCAGACAAGATTTTTCGATCGGACACGGAGGAATTAGCGATGTAAAAGACCACGTTGGGACAAAAAAACACAAGTCTAATGCCGTTGCTAGCGAGAAAGGTATCCTCACTTGCTTAGCAAGGATGAAAAGAAATAACTTGAGGAAGAATTCATCACCTTCCAGTGTGATCCTCTTACCCCTGCAGATCAATCTGATAGAATAAATTTGGATTTTAGCCACAAAAAGGTAATGACTCCAATGTTATCCATTGGAATTGTTTAGTACTGTTATACTGTTAAAAGTGTTTATACTATTTATGCTTTCAAGTCCAAGTTGAAGAAATCTTGTTAAATGTTGACAGCATAACTACCAAAATACAGAAGTATGTCCTTAATATTTTTGCAGTGCTATTTCTGTTGAAAAGTTAAAATTACATTAGAGATGTGATGTGCCACTTTTCAAGTGTCTGATGGCTTAAATTAATTTTCATTAATTTTTCATATTTTGAATTATTTTGAAAGGCTTACAAAAAAACTACATTTGAATTGTTATTCCATGCTATTGACAGGACTATTAATTTTAATGAAGTTAGCTTACAATGTTTACAGTATGATAATTGTGATAGAAATGTGAATTTTAGGCACAGAATATTTTTTACAATTGAACAAGGCAGTAGATTATACAAGCTTGGACAGAAAGTTAATAATGACACCAATTTTTTTTTTTATGGAATTGTTTAGTACTGTTTTACCATTTGTTTACTGTAAAAAGTGTTATACTGTTTATACTTTCAATTAACAAATTGAAGTCTTGTGAAAGGTTGACAGGATAACTGGCATTAACTGTCAAAATAATTTCAAACTATTGAAGTTAGCTTACAGAATAAACATGTCAATCAACCCATATGATTTTTGCTGTAATATTTTTGTTTTGAAAAGTCACTGTGACTGATAGAAAAGTGATGGTTTTAGCAACATTTTAACCTGTCTGAATGCTAATAATCATTTTGCGTCGGGCCCTGAACCCCCCACCAGCACTTTGTCCTGGACCTACCGGGGCCTGCGGCCCCTGGACCCTGGCTACTAGGTTTTTCTGATTTCAAAAGTTGGCAGGTATGTGTACGTCAAGTGGAAGATTATTATTTATTTATTTATTTTTTTAGGTTTTTTTCTTTTGCGTGACATAATTGTTATGTTTTAATACTTTAATGTTTGGGAAAAAATATTATTAGGTTTAGTGTATGGGATAAAAAAAAGCTGCATTTTTAAATATAGTTACACTAACATGTTCCAAATACAACATTTCATTCTTTTGTTTGTTACTAAAAAAAAAAATTAAAAAAAATTCAAATATTTTGAAAAAAAAAAAAGGAATAATAATGAAATAGTGCATCGATGTGGAAGTGAACTATTTCTTTTTTAGGTTTTTAATTTTTTAGAATTGCATGACAGAACTGTTATGTTTTAATACGTTGTTTGCGGAAAAACATTGAAGTATTTATTTTAGTGTATGGAATAAAACCAGCTGCATTTTTTAATATAGCTGCACTATGAATGTTTCAATATCAAAATAAATCCAAAATACATTAAAACTTTTTCGCGCAAACATTTTTGAAAAGCTAATTTAACTTATTTTCTACAAATATTTTATAATTCTTTTTTTATACTACTTTAACACTTGGATACGAATCTTCCAACTTGTTTGGTTTTTTTTTAACTAAAATATATGCAAAGATGTTGAAAATGTCACAAATGTACAAACTGTTGGGCTGAAGATGTATTAAAAAAATGCATAAGAAATATGCAAATAAAAACTTGGTCAAATGAAAACACAACATGAGTGTTCTTGGCTGGTCCAGCAATATAACGGACGGCTAAAGGAGGTGCTGCCCAGAAAACACTCTCATCTCTACAAGCCAGTGTACCCATAAGTTGTTTGGATGCTGTCAAATATTCACATAGTGTTGCTTTAAGGTGAGAATCGTACTTAACACAGAGCAGAAATATTGACTTATTGTTGCTTTAAATGATTTAAGGTGAGAATCTTACCGCACACACAGAGCAGAAATATTGACTTATTGTTGCTTTAAATTATTTAAGGTGAGAATATTACCGCACACACACAGCAGAAATATTTACTTTTTGTTGAGTTAAATCACAGGTGTCAAACTCAAGGCCCGGGGGCCAGGTCTGGCCCGCCACATCATTTTGAATGGTCTGTGAAAGCTTGGAAATAATATACATCAATTAAGTACTTTATCTTTCTTTCTTTTTCTATTTTCTATTTCAAACTTTATCTATCTAATAATGCAACAGATATTATATTATCATACATTAGAAACATTTTTGGGGTAAACACATACATAAATATCTACTTAGCCTTATGATTTCAAAGCAAGTTATCCATCAAATTGTAAACATGTCAATATATATATCTTTTTAAAACAGCTTGGTCTTCAGAATCCTACTGTAAGAAAAAAACTGGTACCATTTTTACATTTACAGTAATACACTGTGAAAACATCAACCATATTTTTTATGCAAAAAACTAACAAAAATCTGTCAGCTCAATCCCCACAATTTTACAGTAAAATAGAGTCTGACCATTTTACTGTAAATTTTTGTGGTAAAATTCTGCCATTTTTTGACCACAAAATATACAGTTTTATTTTTCTTACAGTGTAGGTAAAATATACATTCAATAATCAAATGCATAGGGAATCGTGTGACAATATCATGCGGCTAATCCTTATACATGTATGTTTCTTTTATTAATGTACAGTCGTGCTCATAAGTTTACATACCCTGGGAGAATTGATGATTTCTTGGCCATTCTTCAGAGAATATGAATGATAACACAAACACCTTTCTTCCACTCATGCTTAATGGTTGTGTGAAGCTATTTATTGGCAATCAACTGTGTTTACTCTTTTTAAATCAAAGTGACAAAAGAAAGTACCCAAATGACCCTGATCAAAAGTTTACATACCCCAGTGACTTTGATCTGATAACATGCACGAAACCTGCTTGTGTCAACTTTTGTGCATGTTATCAGATCAAAGTCACTGGGGTATGTAAACTTTTGATCAGGGTCATTTGGGTACTTTCTTTTGTTATTTTGATTTAAAAAGAGTAAACACATTGTTTGCCAATAAATAGCTTCACACAACCATTAAGCATGAGTGGAAGAAAGGTGTTTGTGTTATCATTCATATTCTCTGAAGAATGGCCAAGAAATCATCAATTCTCCCAGGGTATGTAAACTTATGAGCACGACTGCAACAAGCGGCCGGCACTCTGAGGGCACCCAAAACTGCAATGTGGCCCTCAATTAAAACGAGTTTGACACCCCTGTTTTAAATGATTTAAGGTGAGAATCTTACCGCACACACAGCAGAGATATTTACTTATTGTTGCTTTAAATGATTTAAGGCAGGGATCCCCAAACTACGGATCCGGCCCGCCAGCGTCCAAAATCCGCCCCCAAGAAATCCCAAGTTAAAAAAAAAAATTACTTTTTAAATTTTTTTTTATTATTATTATTTTTAATCTGTCCTTTCTAATCCATTTTCTACCTCTTGTTACTCTATGTGTCTCCTAGCCGCTCAGGCAAATCATATATATATATATATATATATTAGAGATGCGCGGATAGGCAATTATTTCATCCGCAACCGCATCAGAAAGTCGTCAACCATCCGCCATCCACCCGATGTAACATTTGATCAGAACCGCACCCGCCCGCACCCGCCCGTTGTTATATATCTAATGTAGACGATGCAAGGCATTAGTGAGGTTATAAAGCTTTTGCCTGTTAAAGAAAGGAGACTGATCCAATGCAGCACAGACATTCGCGTGCCACGCTGTCACGACCCAGACGCACACCAGTGCGCAATCATATGGGAGCCGCGCTGAGCGCACCTCCAAGCGCGTCTCGCTGCCGGCGACGGCCGGGTATGGGCCCGACGCTCCAGCGCCATCCATTTTCAGGGCTAGTTGATTTGGCAGGTGGGTTGTTACACACTCCTTAGCGGGTTCCGACTTCCATGGCCACCGTCCTGCTGTCTATATCAACCAGGGTGAGCCCCACCCCTTTCGTGAGTGCACTGCGCGCGGAGTGACCCCTGTTACGCGCCCCCGGCAACAGGGGTGGCGGGCAGGTAAGCTGCGCGGGCAGAGCGCGCGGAGTGACCCCTGTTACGAGCCCCCGGCCACGGGGGTGACGGGCAGGTAAGCTGCTTACCTGCTGCGCGTGACGCCGGCCGCGGCGAAGGCGGACGAGGCGGGGTGTCGGTGCGGTGGGCGCGGTGGTGACCCTGGACGTGCGTCGGGCCCTTCTCGCGGATCGCCTCAGCTACGGCTCCCGGTGGGGCCCTCTCGGGGGAAGGGGCCTCGGTCCCGGACCCCGGCGAGGCGTCCCTTCTCCGCTCCGTAAAAGTGTCCATCTCTTTTTTTTTTTCCTTCTGTTGTGGCATATGCAGCAGGTGCCTGCTCGTTTTTCGTATGTGGGTAACAACATTTAACTATGTATATATATTTCCGAATTGGTTTAACTGCCACCCGCCTGAATCTATTTAAAATCTAATTTTTTTTTATTTCAACCGCCCGACCCGACCCGACCCGCGGATAAAATCAAATTTTTTTTAACTTCATCCGCCCGATCCGCGGATAATCCGCGGACTCCGCGGTTGTGCCCGCAAACCGCGCATCTCTAATATATATATATACAGTCCGGCCCCCGGCCAGATTTTTTAACCCATTGCGGCCCCCAAGACAAAAAGTTTGGGGACCCCTGGTTTAAAGGAAGAATATTACCGCACACACACAGCAGAAATATTGACTTATTGTTGCTTTAAATGATTAGAGGAGAGAATCTTACCGCACACAGAGCAGGATCTTCTGAGCGGTTTGACAGCAGCTTTTGGGCCTGGAAGGAGAAAGTAGATTAATTTGCGGTGTGCCGCTGGAATGAACACAAGTAGTGAGCACACGCAGAAACTTTTCCCCGGTATTTTTTTCATCTGCAGGTAAAAATAAGCATGCAAGCGCAGACTCGCAGATGTTCGCCGTGATAACGAAGCAGTGGTCACACGTTGCCTCATAAGGACTTTCTAGGAAAGCCAGCGTGATGAATTGCTCTCCAGGTGGTCTTTCCTGCAAGGGAACATTTCATCCACAATAAATCATGTCATCGCTATTAAAAGCTAAGATGATACATTGTCTGCTTTACTGATATCATCTCATTTTCAAGAAGATATACAGTAGTGCTGTTGCGGCGTTTATTTACTGACCATTGTCACAATCTTCTTCTCCAAAGCAATTTCACATCATTTGTGCCTCAAAATCAATGTGGTTCTTGCCCTTGAATGGACAAAACTGAAACATTTTAAAATCAATAGACCAAAGACTTTAGCCATTCCTAAATCAACAGCTTGAAAAGCAAGTTTTTTTGGTTTGGAAGGGTAATAACTTTAAAAATCAATAGGGTTCTTCGTCCGGCTCAGTGAAATAACACCTGAAATCGAAGACCGTTAACAAAAACTAATAGCAAATTGGTTCCGTTTTTGACATTTTTCACAATCACTAAAAAAGAAGAAACAACAATAGGAATGTTTATGTACTCGGCACATTTCCACATAAAACTCAACAGATTGAAGCTGATTTGATTTGTGATTTCAGTTGTTTACATACTCAAAATTAATAGGATTCTTGCTCCGACAATGCGTGCACTCGTGCAGCAGATTTTTTATTTAAAAAAAAATAAAAATGCTACTTCGATTTTTGACCTTGACTTCCTCAGTTATCCTTGATAAAAATCAACAGGGTTCTTACTCTCACCTAGAAAAAAGATTATCAGAAAGTTTGCAGAAGACGACTCGACAAAAACAAAAGTGTGCTGGTTTGTTTGATCTAGCTCAGTCCTCAATGATTGCATGTACACTATCAAAAATCAGTAGAAGTCTTGCACTGGCCTTAAACACCTGCGGACAGTGTTCAATTACAGGTCAAAGAAAGCTTGTCAAACAGATGTTTGATCTGTTAGCATTGTTCAAAAATCAACAGGGTTCTTGCTTTAAGAAAACCCGACAGAAAGCCTATAAATATATGACTTGTTGAGTTTTTGTAAACTTGCATTATTACCGTGGCGAGCTCAGTAATCTTGTGTGTCATGTTGTTAAAAATCAACAGGGTTCTTGCTCTGACCACGAAAAACAGCCCTAGAAAGCTTGCAGGGGACAACTTGTAACAATGTGACTTTTAAGAGCGAAGAAACCTATTTTAAGGGATCCGAGAGAAAGAAAAACAACCATCCATGTTTTTGTTCAAAACAGACAGGGTTCTTGCTTGAACAAATAAAGATGCCAGAAAGCTTGGAGGAAGATCAGTGTGAAAATGTGACAAGTAAGGGGGAAAAAGTTGATTTGCTACAATATATCATATATTGTTCAAAATCAATAGGGTTCTTGCTCAAAGGAAACCCGACTTTCTGAACTTTTGTGAAATGTATTTTTACTGTGGCTAGCTCATTAATCTTGTGTCATATATTGTTCAAAACCAACAGGATTCTTGCTCTGACCTAGAAAAAAAACTACGCCAGAAAGCTTGAAAAAGACACTTTGTAACAATGTGACCTTTAGAGAGTGAAAAAACTTGTTTTGAAGAAACTAAGAAAAAAAAATCCTCACCCATTCATGTTTTTGTTCAAAACTAACAGGATTCTTGCTCTAACCGAGAAAAAAACAACGGCAGAATGCTTGAAAAAGACATGCTCAAAGGAAACCCAACTTTCTGAACATTTGTGAAATGTAATTTTACTGTGGCTAGCTCATTAATCCTGTGTCATATATTGTTCAAAACCAACAGGATTCTTGCTCTGACCTAAAAACAAAACAAAGCTAGAAAGCTTGAAAAAGACACTTTGTAACAATGTGACCTTTAGAGAATGAAAAAACTTGTTTTGAAGAAATTAAGAAAAAAAATTAAACCATCCATATTTTTGTTCAAAACCAACAGGATTCTTGCTTTAACAAAAACAGATGCCAGAAAGCTTGGAGGAAGATCTGTGTAACATTTGACGAGTACGGGAAGGAAGTTGATTTGCTACCATTTATCATATATTGTTCAAAATCAATAGTGTTCTTGCCCAAACAAAACCTGTCAGAAATAAACGACGAGTTGAATTTTTGTCCAATGTATTTTTACTGTCGAGCTCAGTAAACCAACAAGATTCTTGCTCTGACTTAGAAAAAAACGACAGAGAGCTTGAAAAAGACACGTAACAATGTGACCTTTAGAGAGTGACAAAACTAAGAAAAAAAACTCAACCATACATATTTTTGGTCAAAACCAACTGGATTCTTGCTGTGACCTAGAAAAAAACAACGGAAGAAAGCTTGGAAAAAGAAACTTTGTAACAATGTGACCTGTAGAGAGTGAAAAAACTTGTTTTGAAGAAACTAAGAAAAAAAAATCCTCAACCATTCATGTTTTTGTTCAAAACTAACAGGATTCTTGCTCTAACCTAGAATCAAAACAACGGCAGTAAGCTTGAAAAAGACACGCAACAATGTGACCTTCAGAGAGCGAATAAACTTGTTTTGAAGAAACAAAGAAAAAAACCCTAAACCATCCATGTTTTTGTTCAAAACAAACAGGATTCTTGCTTGAGCAAAAACAGATGCCAGAAAGCTTGGAGGAAGATCTGTGTAACATGTAACGAGTAAGGGGAAAAAAGTTGATTAGCTACCATATATCATATATTGTTCAAAATCAATAGTGTTCTTGCCCAAAGAAAACCTGTCAGAAATCTTAGAAATAAATTGGAATTTTTATCAAATGTATTTTTACTGTCGAGCTCAGTGATCCTGTGTCATATATTGTTCAAAACAAACAGGGTTCTTGCTCTGAGAAAAAAAACAATCCCAGAAAGCTTGAAGACAATTTGACCTCTGACCTTTTAGAGCCCAAAATGTAAATATGTGCTGCTTTGTTTGACCTAGCTCAGTCCTCCTTGCACACTGTATATATACAAAAAAATCAATAGCAGTCTTGCACTGACCATATATATCCATGCTAACCAACAGGGTCTCTTGTCCTGTCGTTACCGTGGCAACCAATTAGCTTGGACGTGACAGCTTTTTGGCAAGCGTGTGGGTGCCCAGGAGGTGACTCAAAACCAACTGTGATCTTGTCAAGGTGACAGACAGCTGGGATAGAAATCTGACCTCTCTCTCTCTCTCTCTCTCTCTCTCTCTCTTTCTCTTTCTCTCTCTCCCTCTCCCCTGGCTGGGCAGCGTACCTGCAAGGTGCCACAGATGTCATAGGAGGCATGGCCGGCCACATCCAGTCTACCCAGGTCGCTCAGCACGTCCACCGCCCGGACGCTTCCGTCTCTCCCCCCGCGGGTGGCGCCCGGCTCCCCCATGGTGGGCGCGATGGGAGGCTGCGGCTGCCACACGCCGACATCGGTGCCGTTGCCGAAAGCCTGGATGGCGTTCCCTGCAGGAAGTCCAACTATTGTGAGTGACACTTACTCCAGAATAGTTTGTCCCCCCAAAACTCAGTATACTGCTTTCAGCCACTAGGGGGCAAAGTTGCACCATATCTGCAATTAGGGAAAAATGCAAATTTCTTTTAACGAAATACACATTTTACTCAATTTCCCGGATAAAGCCAAAAACGCCATGTTTTTTATTCAACCAAAATTCCAATAGAATTATTCTAACGTCAATCTTATGCTGCTTACATCCACTAGAGGGCATAGTTGCACCATATTTGAGTACCTTGAAGGTAGAAAAGCGCTATACAAGTATAACCCATTTATCATTTATTTATTTATATCTGGCCATATGTACAATAGGCACATTTTGTTGACAAAATGTTGATTTTACAAAATCATCTTTTTCCGAACAAATCTACAAAACGCCAACCCACACGTTTTACAGCCATAAAGCGTGTTCTTTTAAACAAAAAATCTAATTCAATTACTCTTATGTCAACCTTAAACTGCTTCCAGCCACTAGGGGGCAAAGTTGCACCATATCTGGCAATAGGTGAAATAGGCACATTTCTTAGCAAAATAATGATTTTACAAAGTCGTCTTTTCCAAATAAAACCACGAAAATGCCAACTTTGCACTTCTTATAGCCGCTAGGTCTATTTTTATTTCACCAAAATTCCAATTGAATTATTCTAATGTCAACCTTATGCTGCTTACAGCCACTAGGGGGCATAGCTGCACCATATCTGACAATATGTGAAATAGGCACATTTTGTTGACGAAATGTTGATTTTACAAAATCTTCTTTTTCCGAACAAATCTACAAAACGCCAACCCACACGTTTTACAGCCAAAAAGCGTGTTTTTTTTAACGAAAAATCTAATTCAGTTATTCTTATGTCAACCTTAAACTGCTTTCAGCCACTAGGGGGCATAGCTGCACTATATCTGACAATATGTGAAATAGGCACATTTTGTTGACAAAATGTTGATTTTACAAAATCGTCTTTTTCCGGACAAATCTACAAAACGCCAACCCACACGTTTTACAGCCAAAAAGCGTGTTTTTTTAAACGAAAAATCTAATTCAGTTATTCTTATGTCAACCTTAAACTGCTTTCAGCCACAAGGGGGCAACGTTGCACCATATCTGGCAATAGGTGAAATAGGCACATTTTGTTGACAAAATGTTGATTTTACAAAATCGTCTTTTTCCGGACAAATCTACAAAACGCCAACCCACACGTTTTACAGCCAAAAAGCGTGTTTTTTTAAACGAAAAATCTAATTCAGTTATTCTTATGTCAACCTTAAACTGCTTTCAGCCACAAGGGGGCAACGTTGCACCATATCTGGCAATAGGTGAAATAGGCACTTTTTCTTTAGCAAAATAATGATTTTACAAAGTCGTCTTTTCCAAATAAAACCACTAAAATGCCAACTTTGCACTTCTTATAGCTGCTAGGTCTATTTTTATTTCACCAAAATTCCAATTGAATTATTCTAATGTCAACCTTATGCTGCTTACAACCACTAGGGGCATAGCTGCACCATATCTGACAATATGTGAAATAGGCACATTTTGTTGACAAAATGTTGATTTTACAAAATCGTCTTTTTCCGAACAAATCTACAAAACGCCAACCCACACGTTTTACAGCCATAAAGCGTGTTCTTTTAAACGAATAATCAAATTCAATTATTCTTATGTCAACCTTAAACTGCTTTCAGCCACTAGGGGGCAAAGTTGCACCATATCTGGCAATAGGTGAAATAGGCACATTTTTTAGCAAAATAATGATTTTAAAAAGTCGTCTTTTCCAAATAAAACCACAAAATGCCAACTTTGCACTTCTTATAGCCGCTAGGTCTATTTTTATTTCACCAAAAGTCCAATCGAATTATTCTAACGTCAACGTTATGCTGCTTACATCCACTAGGGGGCATAGCTGCACCATATCTGGCAACATGTAAAATAGGCACATTTTGTTGACAAAATGTAAATTTTACAAAATCGTCTTTTCCGTACAAATCTACAAAACGCCAACCCACACGTTTTACAGCCATAAAGCGTGTTTTTTTAAACGAAAAATCTGATTCAGTTATTTTTATGTCAACCTTAAACTGCTTTCAGCCACTAGGGGACAGAGTGGCACAATATCTGGCAATAGGTGAAATAGGCACTTTTTTTTAGCAAAATATTGATTTTACAAAATCGTCCTTTTCCGAATAAAGCTACAAAACGCCAACCCACACGTTTTACAGCCACAAAGTGTGTTCTTTAAACGAAAAATCTAATTAAATTATTCTTATGTCAACCTTAAACTGCTTTCAGCCCCTAGGGGGCAAAGTTTCACTATATCTGGCAATAGGTGAAATAGGCACTTTTTTTTTAGCAAAATAATGATTTTACAAAGTCGTCTTTTCCAAATAAAACCACCAAATGCCAACTTTGCACTTCTTATAGCCGCTAGGTCTATTTTTATTTCACCAAAAGTCCAATCGAATTATTCTAACATCAACGTTATGCTGCTTACATCCACTAGGGCAGCGTTTCTCAAAGTGTGGGGCGCGCCCCACTGGTGGGGAATAGAGACATGACAGGTGGGGCGCGAGGAACGGGAGGAAATTTCACTTTAAATTTTTTTTTTAATTATTATATTCTTAGATTTTCTTTTTTATTATGCTTTCATTTTCTATACACACTGTAAATCACTTTGTGATTCTGTCTATGAAATCCGCTATATAAATATATATATAAATGGAAATTACCGGTACTTATTTTTACTGTAGGCTTTAAATTTCTCGGTAGGAGCGAAAGTTTGACAGAGATAGCAACAGTAACTAATGGGGGCGGGGCTAAGCGGAACAAACTTTCGCGCGGATGGGTAGCAGGCTAATGTGTGGACCACAATTACACAAATATATACATTTGTGACTCGCACCTCAAAGGTCGTCGAGCCAGAGCCAGCGCCTGCAGAGAAACAAAAATGTGACAGGCACACACTGTGTCATTCACCGGGAAGCACTCGCGTCAAGGCAGCTCAGCCCCGAACTCAATGAGGTTTTAACAGATGTTGTGAGCGCGGTAAATTTGATCAAAACACGACCACTGAAAGTGCGACTGTTCTCTGCACTGTGTGAGGAAATGGGAGCTGATCATACAGCCGTGCTGTTTCACAGTGAAGCAAGGTGGCTCTCCTGGGGCAAAGTGCTGTCACTTGCCCTGTCTTGCCAAATGCATAGCTCCTCCTTTTTTTTTTGCAGAGATTGCAAAGTGGCACTTTTATTTTATTTATTATTGAACTTGATGTTATTTTATGTTATTGAGTTTGAATGTATACAACTTGATATTCAATAAATTTGAAAATGTTAAAGCTTGGCATTAGCGCTCTGTTGGGGCGATGGGGGCAGGTGGGGCTTGAAAACTCCTCCTTGTCCAAAGTGGGGGATGACAAAAAAAGTTTGAGAACCACTGCACTAGGGGGCATAGTTGCACCATATCTGGCCATATGTACAATAGGCACATTTTGTTGACAAAATGTTAATTTTACAAAATCGTCTTTTCCGTACAAATCTACAAAACGCCAACCCACACATTTTACAGCCATAAAGCGTGTTTTTTTAAACGAAAAATCTGATTCAGTTATTCTTATGTCAACCTTAAACTGCTTTCAGCCACTAGGGGACAAAGAGACACAATATAATAAGTGAAATAGGCACTTTTTTTTTTTTAGCAAAATATTGATTTTACAAAATCGTCCTTTTCCGAATAAAGCTACAAAACGCCAACCCACACGTTTTACAGCCACAAAGTGTGTTCTTTAAACGAAAAATCTAATTCAATTATTCTTATGGCAACCTTAAACTGCTTTCAGCCACTAGGGGGCAAAGTTGCACTATATCTGGCAATAGGTGAAATAGGCACATTTTCTTAAGCAAAATATTGATTTTACAAAATCGTCTTTTTTGAAACAAAACCACTAAATGACAATTTTACACTTCTTACAAGGTCTATTTTTCAACCACTAGGGGGCATAGTTGCACTATATCTGGCA
The DNA here is from genome assembly GCF_033978685.3 of Nerophis lumbriciformis. Taxonomy (NCBI): domain Eukaryota; kingdom Metazoa; phylum Chordata; class Actinopteri; order Syngnathiformes; family Syngnathidae; genus Nerophis; species Nerophis lumbriciformis. The sequence continues at coordinate 36,783,645 of NC_084558.2, read as the reverse complement.
ATAGGTAAAATACGCACATTTTATAACAAAATACAATTTTTGCGAAATTGTCTTTTTTCCGAATAAAGCCACAAAAACGCCAACCTTACAATTTTTAACAGCCAATAAATGTGTTTTTTTAAAACAAACATTCAAATTGAATTAATGTAATGTCAATCTTATATTGCTGACAACCACTAGGGGGCATAGTTTAACCATTTTGGCAATAGGTAAAGTAGCACCGTTTTCCACAAAATCTTAATTTTACAAAATCGACTTTTTTCTAACCTTACGTTTTTAACAGCCAATAAACTTTTTTTCGCGTTTTTTTTAACAAAAATGCAATTATTTGTTCTTATGTCAACCTTATACTGCTTACGTCCACTAGGGGGCATAGTTGCACCATATCTGGCAATAGGTAAAATAGGTTTTTTACAAATACTAATTTTACAAAATAGTCTTTTTCGGCATAAAGCCACAAAACGTCAGCCTTACGCTTCTAATAGGCACAAATTCCAATTAAAGTGAACCAACCTTATACAGCTTAAATGTTGTCGTATCTGCAGGTAGCTATAAAGAACCTGAGTTTCTACAATATAAAATGTTTCTTCTTACAAACAAACCAAACTGTCTCTGTTCTGCTCACAACCACACGGGGGCGTGTTAGCTACGATTTGCTTTATTTTTATTTTTTTTTGCATTTGCGTTCCATGTGAGAAAACTTACGTAAGCATCGGTTGTTGGTGAAAATCTCTGCAAATTTCTCGCACTCGGGCTTGCTGTTCCCACTGCTGCTGCAGTCGCACCACGGCGACAGGCTAATGCTGAGGGAGCGCATGTAATTAGGCGTCATCACTGTACCTGCGGAAATTCAAGAAAATGACATTTTTAATAACAGTTCTTGAAAGTAAACAACGTATCAAAGATGGACTCAAATTCCTCCTGTCCGATATTTTTTGTGCGCAGGACTACGTTCACAGTTTTATTCCAATCGCGCTCTAATTTTGTGTGTTTGTAAAAGAACGTAAGATTTCAACATACGCCCAAAATGGTACCTCCATGTTTCATTTTGAGGAAGTTATCAGTTGTTCTTCTCAAACAAGACTTACTTATAGGAACTTAAATGGTGATCCACCATCATGTCATTTTATGTCATAACAAGATGCCTTTATTTATTATTTTCTAGATAAACATTTATAAAGTCAATATTTGAGTGTGTGTGCAGAACACAGGTCACAGTTTTTTTGGGACCGTGTTCAAATTGGACATTTGTTTGTTGTTTAATTATTTCCAAAAGGTCAGACGAAGACAAAATCGTACGAAAATCGAGTCAATTTTTCTCGTCAGAAATAATGTAAATACAGTAAGTTAATTCCAGACAGCCAGAAATATTAGCACAAAACCCATTTAACAGGCAATAACTCTAGTTTCAAGTGCAAAATACATATAAATGACGACTGAAATTGTTAAATTACAAACTGCCGTCGTTTAACCAGGGCTGTGGAAATGGAGGCGAAAGTGGGCTTTTGTAAAGTTAGATGATTTTTTTTCTGTCATTTCAACATGTATAATGAAAAAACTATTTCACAAATGTTACGATAAAATAAAAAAATATAGCTGTGAGTGTGAAAGTTCAATTATACTGTTTCTTGAATCAAATTAAGAATGCAAAATGGTTTTGGAACAAGGATGAGGCGATAGATCAGGAGTCGGGAACCTTTTTGGCTGAGAGAGCCATGAAAGCCAAATATTTTAAAATGTATTTCCGTGAGAGCCATATAATATTTTTTTTAACACTGAATACAACTAAATGCATGCATTTTTAAGTAAGACCAACATTTTTAGAGTATAATAAGTATCTTATTATTTTTAATAACATTGTTATTCTAAAGCTAACCAATAATAAATAAAATACTTCTTACCATTAATGCGACTTCTTGAACAGGTGCGGATGAAAACGGATGGATGGATTAAAATGCATGAGAATGTTTTATATTTTGAACGTTATTTTTAAATAATGACTTTAATAAATAATAAAATAATAAATAAAATAATTTTTTAACGTTACTCTCCACTTTATATTAAATTTGGTGGCAATTTTGTAAAACAAAACTATTTTCTAAACCAAATTATTCATTTATCTAGATATGTTCTAGATATGTTGATCCCGTCTTTTAAAGTAAAAAACTTAATTAAGGTTTTTACATGTGTTTTTCAAAAGCTAGTTTCTACCACGTTCCTGCAATAATTAGTTTTTAAGTGCATGTAAACATAAATGTGCGTGTATGCGGCGGAGATGTTGGAATGGGGGGAAGGGGGGGCCTCTTCGGACGTCTTGTGTATGGGGACCCAGAATTTGGTGCTACGCCCCTGCTTATGACTGTACTTGAAATCTCACCATGGGAATAACTATCTTTCATTTTGATGACATTTTTTCCTATTTCAACTATTGACACCCGACATCGAAAGCTGATTGTTTTGTTGAACAATGAATGGTCAATTACGAGGTGTCATAAAACGCTGTTGTTTTCCACAGAAAGGTTCATGAAGTAAAATAATTCCTAGCGGGATACATACCGTATTTTTCGGAGTATAAGTCGCACCGGAGTATAAGTCGCACCTGCCGAAAATGCATAATAAAGAAGGAGAAAAACATATACAAATCGCACTGGAGCCCGGCCAAACTATGAAAAAAACTGCGACTTATAGTCCGAAAAATATGGTAACTCTCTTATCGGAGGAAAGCACACGTGAGGTTGGAAGGTTGGAAGATTGGAAACACAGTCAAACAACACATTTAGCTTGTTTTGTTCAGTTTCAACCAAAAACTCACCGATGAGTCCCGAGTAGGAGAGCAGGCAGTTGGCGTAGTTCTCCCTCAGACATCCCGATATCGAGTGACTTTCTGGCTGACAGTTGCTAATAAAATCTGCCAGTCGGGACCTGACAACAAATGGCGTTGAAATAATGACACATAGCAGGAAAATGTACATGCTTCCTGAGAATTAGTTACCCGCACCTGAACGAGCCTAATTACAAATGGATGCTAACTGCTTTTATTCTGTACACTCACGACAATGCAAGCCTTCTCAAACTTACTGACAAATATTTGGCCATCGCAATAATTATTGTTGTTTCTGAAATGTTTAAACATATTAAATCCTCCTGAGAACCAGCGTCTACTGCAGTAGACGTTTGTGTTTTCCCTCAAAATGTGTAACCCCAAAGAGGATATACAACTTGATTGTTTAACTTTACTAATACTTTGGAGTGCATCAAAACATCATTAATCACATGGTCCTTCATCAACAATCATATAATTACACAACACAGCTGTAACAGAACGATATCAGTATACATCGCGATGGACATGTAATCGATGACGATAAAATAATACATTCGATAAAACGTTAGAATTCATTTTTTCTTGTTCGTTGGAAGAACGCAGAAGTTTGCAAAGCAAGGTTGGTTGCAAGAACAAAGGCACTCGCTCTCTGGTAACCGAGCAACGCAGGAAGTGATCAGCGGGAGTGACACGCTAACAGCCAATCAGGTAGCAGTATTAACTATCAAGGATGGCTGTGCCGCGGTTGATTCTTGAGCGAGAAGAGAAACAAAAATGAAAAAATGAGCGCCGCAGAGAAAGAAGAAATTGCGGATAAAACAGGGAAAGTCGCCTTGACAGAATGGCAGTTTTTGGGATTTTCTCAAACGGACCGAAGTCAGACCAATGTGGTCTTTAAATGATGCATGGCGCTCGTCCCCACAAAGACCGGAAATACCACACTGCCTTAGCCGCGCTTACCCTTTAGAGCACAGCTGTAACTTCCTGGCACTAAACCTGCAGGAAATAGTTCTTCTCAGGCTTCTCTATGTGTACGTTTTCACACTTTGCTTTATTTTCTTACACTTTATTGAACATTTTTTACGTGTTCCTTATGTTTGCACCTACATTTTAAGAAGTTATTATTAACTGTTTAAAGTGATTTTACAATTGGTGTTGACATTTCCTTTCCTTTCTGCCTTGATAGCTGAGGGGATTATAATCAGAGGAAGGTTACATTTGGAACAAAAATATTTACATTTAATACATTATATATATATACATATATATATAATGTATTAAATGTAAATATTTTTGTTACATTTGGAACAAAAATATTTACATTTAATACATTATATATATATATATATATATATATATATATATATATATATATATATATATATATATAAATAATTATCGATATTGACCAGCCCTAACATAAGCAATGTTCTAAGACAGGGGTCGGCAACTTTCTTCAACAATCTTTCTTGAGCCTCAAAAAATGTAAAGCCTTATATAAGTGTTATAATGAAGGCAACACATGATGTAAGTGTCTATATTAGCTGTATTAGCCTACTATCAAAGGCTGACGCAAATCTTTGTTGACAAAAATGTTGTATTTTAATTTTTATTCTACACATTTTTGCAACATTGGAAATCATTAGTAAAATGGGGGCTTCTCACAGGATGAGATAACTTCTGGAAATTACTGGCTTAGAATGGCCAACGGTATAGATGTGTGTCCAAGTTAAAGGAAACGGCAGGGTGTCTTCTTCTAATGGATTTATTACAATATTTGCAAGCTGGGTAAGGTTTGCTGTGGTCTGGAACAACATGGCACACAAACAACTATGAGAAATGCAGCCAATATTACATACAGATAATGTGTCATGAGACATGCAAATATAAATTATATACACAGAGAACATAAGTAAAGGAAATTAAATGAGCTCAAATATACCTACAAACGAGGTATAATGATGCAATGTGTACATACAGCTAGCCTAAATAGCATGTTAGCATCGATTAGCTTGCAGTCATGGATTGACCAAATATGCCTGATTAGTACTCCACATAAGTCAATAACATCAACAAAGCTCACCTCTGTACATTCACGCACAGCATAAAATGTTTGGTGGGCAAAATGAGACAAAGAAGGAGTGGCATAAAATGTTGTACAAGTAAACAAACTACGATGAGTTCACAGATCGCTGAAATTAGCGGGACAAAACGGTGCTTGCCAAATACTCTCATCAGTGAAGCATGTATAACATAAACAGTGGGATTTCTAACAATAATGAAGGTTTGAGTCATGTTTGTCCTACTACAGAAAATATATTAAACAAAAAATAAAACTTTTTCCATTTTCAAACATCTTTAAAAGAGGTCCATGCAGCCACTAGGGCGGCGCTAAAGAGCCGAAGGTTGCTGAACCCCGTTCTAAGAACTGTAAGGTGCAAACTACGGCAGTTTTTACACGCACGTTGTATACCAACAAACATATTTTAAAGCG